>NW_027064753.1:18425-43084 GCF_032884065.1 Artemia franciscana
TTAGTTTTCGAGGGTAATAGCTACGTATGTTGAAAAAATGAAGATATTAGACTATTTTATGATTGCACATGGTAAAGAGTGTGATTAAAGGCTCTTTTCCTATGTCAAAAGTTTTAGTTTTCGAGGGTAATAGCTACGTATGTTGGAAAAATGAAGATATTAGACTATTTTATGATTGCACCTGGTAAAGAATGTGCTTAAAGGCATTATTCCTATGTCAAAAGTTTTAGTTTTCGTGGGTAATAGCTACGTGTGTTGAAAAAATGAAGATATTAGACTATTTTATGATTGCAAATTGTAAAGAATGTGATTAAAGGCTCTTTTCCTATGTCAGAAGTTTTAGTTTTCGAGGGTAATAATTACGTATGTTGAAAAAATGAAGATATTACACTATTTTATGATTGCACATGGTAAAGAATGTGCTTAAAGGCTCTTTTCCTATGTCAATAATTTTAGTTGTCGAGGATAATAGCTACGTATGTTGAAAAAATGAAGATATTAGACTATTTTATGATTGCAAATGGTAAAGAATGTGATTAAAGGCTCTTTTCCTATGTAAAAAGTTTTAGTTTTCGAGGGTAATAGCTACGTATGTTGAAAAAATGAAGATATTAGACTATTTTATGATTGCAAATGGTAAAGAATGTGATTAAAGGCTCTTTTCCTATTTCAAAGGTTTTAGTTTTCGAGGGTAATAGCTACGTATGTTGAAAAAATGAAGATATTACAGTATTTTATGATTGCAAATGGTAAAGAATCTGATTAAAGGCTCTTTTCCTATGTCAAAAGTTTTAGTTTTCGAGGGTAATAGCTACCTATGTTGAAAAAATGAAGATATTAGACTATTTTATGATTGCAAATGGTAAAGAATGTGATTAAAGGCTCTTTTCCTATGTCAAAAGTTTTAGTTTTCGAGGGTAATAGCTACGTATGTTGAAAAAATGAAGATATTAGACTATTTTATGATTGCACATGGTAAAGAGTGTTATTAAAGGCTCTTTTACTATGTCAAAAGTTTTAGTTTTCGAAGGTAATAGCTACGTATGTTGGAAAAATGAAGATATTAGACTATTTTATGATTGCACCTGGTAAAGAATGTGCTTAAAGGCTCTTTTCCTATGTCAAAAGTTTTAGTTTTCGAGGGTAATAGCTACGTGTGTTGAAAAAATGAAGATATTAGACTATTTTATGATTGCAAATTGTAAAGAATGTGATTAAAGGCTCTTTTCCTATGTCAGAAGTTTTAGTTTTCGAGGGTAATAGCTACGTATGTTGAAAAAATGAAGATATTAGACTATTTTATGATTGCACATGGTAAAGAATGTGCTTAAAGGCTCTTTTCCTATGTCAATAATTTTAGTTGTCGAGGATAATAGCTACGTATGTTGAAAAAATGAAGATATTAGACTATTTTATGATTGCAAATGGTAAAGAATGTGATTAAAGGCTCTTTTCCTATGTCAAAAGTTTTAGTTTTTGAGGGTAATAGCTACGTATGTTGAAAAAATGAAAATATTAGACTATTTTATGATTGCACATGGTAAAGAATGTGATTAAAGGCTCTTTTCCAATGTCAAAAGTTTTAGTTTTCGATTGTAATAGCTACGTATGTTGAAAAAATGAAAATATTAAACTATTTTATGATTGCAAATGGTAAAGAATGTGCTTAAAGGCTCTTTTCCTATGTCAAAAGTTTTAGTTTTCGAGGGTAATAGCTACGTATGTTGAAAAAATGAAAATATTAGACTATTTTATGATTGCACATGGTAAAGAATGTGATTAAAGGCTCTTTTCCTATGTCAAAAGTTTTAGTTTTCGAGGGTAATAGCTACGTATGTTGAAAAAATGAAAATATTAGACTATTTTATGATTGCACATGGTAAAGAATGTGATTAAAGGCTCTTTTCCTATGTCAAAAGTTTTAGTTTTCGAGAGTAATAGCTACGTATGTTGGAAAAATGAAGATATTAGACTATTTTATGATTGCACATGGTAAAGAATGTGCTTAAAGGCTCTTTTCCTATGTCAAAAGTTTTAGTTTTCGAGGGTAATAGCTAAGTATGTTGAAAAAATGAAGATTTTAGACTATTTTATGATTGCAAATGGTAAAGAATGTGATTAAAGGCTGTTTTCCTATTTCAAAAGTTTTAGTTTTCGAGGGTAATAGCTAAGTATGTTGGAAAAATGAAGATATTAGACAATTTTATGATTGCAAATGGTAAAGAGTTTGATTAAAGGCTCTTTTCCTATGTCAAAAGTTTTAGTTTTCGAGGGTAATAGCTAGGTATGTTGAAAAAATGAAGATATTAGATTATTTTATGATTGCACATGGTAAAGAATGTGATTAAAGGCTCTTTTCCAATGTCAAAAGTTTTAGTTTTCGATTGTAATAGCTACGTATGTTGAAAAAATGAAAATATTAGACTATTTTATGATTGCACATGGTAAAGAATGTGATTAAAGGCTCTTTTCCTATGTCAAAAGTTTTAGTTTTCGAGGGTAATAGCTACTTATGTTGAAAAAATGAAAATATTAGACTATTTTATGATTGCACATGGTAAAGAATGTGATTAAAGGCTCTTTTCCTATTTCAAAAGTTTTAGTTTTCGAGGGTAATAGCTACGTATGTTAAAAAAATGAAGATATTAGACAATTTTATAATTGCAAATGGTAAAGAATGTGATTAAAGGCTCTTTTCCTATGTCAAAAGTTTTAGTTTTCGAGGGTAATAGCCACATATGTTGAAAAAATGAAGATATAAGACTATTTTATGATTGCAAATGGTAAAGAATGTGATTAAAGGCTCTTTTCCAATGTCAAACGTTTTAGTTTTCGATTGTAATAGCTACGTATGTTGGAAAAATGAAGATATTAGACTATTTTATGATTGCAAATGGTAAAGAATGTGATAAAAGGCTCTTTTCCTATTTCAAAAGTTTTAGTTATCGAGGGTAATAGCTACGTATGTTGAAAAAATGAATATATTAGACTATTTTATGATTGCACATGGTAAAGAATGTGATTAAAGGCTCTTTTCCTATGTCACAAAATTTCGTTTAAGAGGGTAATAGCAACGGATGTTGAAAAAATAAAGATATTAGACTATTTTATGATTGCAAATGGTAAAGAATGTGATTAAAGGCTCTTTTCCTATTTCAAAAGTTTTAGTTATCGAGGGTAATAGCTACGTATGTTGAAAAAATGAATATATTAGACTATTTTATGATTGCACATGGTAAAGAATGTGATTAAAGGCTCTTTTCCTATTTCAAAAGTTTTAGTTATCGAGGGTAATAGCTACGTATGTTGAAAAAATGAATATATTAGACTATTTTATGATTGCAAATGGTAAAGAATGTGATTAAAGGCTCTTTTCCTATGTCAAAAGTTTTAGTTTTCGAGGGTAATAGCTACGTATGTTGAAAAAATGAAGATATTAGACTATTTTATGATTGCAAATGGTAAAAAATGTGATTAATGGCTCTTTTCCTATGTCAAAAGTTTTAGTTTTCGAGGGTAATAGCTACGCATGTTGAAAAAATGAAGATATTACACTAATTTTATGATTGCAAATGGTAAAGAATGTGATTAAAGGCTCTTTTCCTATTTCAAAAGTTTTAGTTTTCGAGGGTAATAGCTATGTATGTTGAAAAAATGAAGATATTAGACTATTTTATGATTGCACATGGTAAAGAATGTGATTAAAGGCTCTTTTCCTATGTCAAAAGTTTTAGTTTTCGAGGGTAATAGCTACCTATGTTCAAAAAATGAAGATATTAGACTATTTTATGATTGCAAATGGTTAAGAATGTGATTAAAGGCTGTTTTCCTATGTCAGAAGTTTTAGTTTTCGAGGGTATTAGCTACGTATGTTGAAAAAATGAAGATATTAGACTATTTTATGATTGCAAATGGTAAAGAATGTGATTAAAGGCTCTTTTCCTATGTAAAAAGTTTTAGTTTTCGAGGGTAATAGCTACGTATGTTGAAAAAATGAAGATATTAGACTATTTTATGATTGCAAATGGTAAAGAATGTGATTAAAGGCTCTTTTCCTATTTCAAAGGTTTTAGTTTTCGAGGGTAATAGCTACGTATGTTGAAAAAATGAATATATTAGACTATTTTATGATTGCACATGGTAAAGAATGTGATTAAAGGCTCTTTTCCTATTTCAAAAGTTTTAGTTTTCGAGGGTAATAGCTACGTATGTTGAAAAAATGGAGATATTAGACTATTTTATGATTGCACATGGTAAAGAATGTGATTAAAGGCTCTTTTCCTATTTCAAAACTTTTAGTTTTCGAGGGTAATAGCTACGTATGTTGGAAAAATGAAGATATTAGACTATTTTATGATTGCACATGGTAAAGAATGTGCTTAAAGGCTCTTTTCCTATGTCAAAAGTTTTAGTTTTTGAGGGTAATAGCTACCTATGTTGAAAAAATGAAGATATTAGACTATTTTATGATTGCAAATGGTAAAGAATGTGATTAAAGGCTCTTTTCCTATGTCAAAAGTTTTAGTTTTCGAGGGTAATAGCTACGTATGTTGAAAAAATGAAGATATTAGACTATTTTATGATTGCAAATGGTAAAGAATGTGATTAAAGGCTCTTTTCCTATGTCAAAAGTTTTAGTTTTCGAGGGTAATAGCTACGTATGTTGAAAAAATGAAGATATTAGACTATTTTATGATTGCACATGGTAAAGAATGTGATTAAAGGCTCTTTTCCTATGTCAAAAGTTTTAGTTTTCGAGGGTAATAGCTACGTATGTTGAAAAAATGAAGATATTAGACTATTTTATGATTGCACCTGGTAAAGAATGTGATTAAAGGCTCTTTTCCTATGTCAAAAATTTTAGTTTTCGAGGGTAATAGCTACGTATGTTGAAAAAATGAAGATATTAGACTATTTTATGATTGCAAATGTAAAGAATGTGCTTAAAGGCTCTTTTCCTATGTCAAAGTTTTAGTTTTCGAGGGTAATAGCTACGTATGTTGAAAAAATGAAGATATTAGACTATTTTATGATTGCAAATGGTAAAGAATGTGATTAAAGGCTCTTTTCCTATGTCAAAAGTTTTAGTTTTCGAGGGTAATAGCTACGTATGTTGAAAAAATGAAGATATTAGACTATTTTATGATTGCAAATGGTAAAGAATGTGATTAAAGGCTCTTTTCCTATGTCAAAAGTTTTAGTTTTCAAGGGTAATAGCTACGTATGTTGAAAAAATGAAGATATTAGACTATTTTATGATTGCAAATGGTAAAGAATGTGATTAAAGGCTCTTTTCCTATGTCAAAATTTTAGTTTTCAAGAGGGTAATAGCTACGTATGTTGAAAAAATGAAGATATTAGACTATTTTATGATTGCAAATGGTAAAGAATGTGATTAAAGGCTCTTTTCCTATGTCAAAAGTTTTAGTTTTCGAGGGTAATAGCTACGTATGTTGAAAAAATGAAGATATTAGACTATTTTATGATTGCAAATGGTAAAGAATGTGATTAAAGGCTCTTTTCCTATGTCAAAAGTTTTAGTTTTCGAGGGTAATAGCTACGTATGTTGAAAAAATGAAGATATTAGACTATTTTATGATTGCACATGGTAAAGAATGTGATTAAAGGCTCTTTTCCTATGTCAAAAGTTTTAGTTTTCGAGGGTAATAGCTACGTATGTTGGAAAAATGAAGATATTAGACTATTTTATGATTGCACATGGTAAAGAATGTGCTTAAAGGCTCTTTTCCTATGTCAAAAGTTTTAGTTTTCGAGGGTAATAGCTACGTGTGTTGAAAAAATGAAGATATTAGACTATTTTATGATTGCAAATGGTAAAGAATGTGATTAAAGGCTCTTTTCCTATGTCAAAAGTTTTAGTTTTCGAGGGTAATAGCTACGTATGTTGGAAAAAATGAAGATATTAGACTATTTTATGATTGCACATGGTAAAGAATGTGCTTAAAGGCTCTTTTCCTATGTCAAAAGTTTTAGTTTTCGAGGGTAATAGCTACGTATGTTGAAAAAATGAAGATATTAGACTATTTTATGATTGCAAATGGTAAAGAATGTGATTAAAGGCTCTTTTCCTATGTCAAAAGTTTTAGTTTTCGAGGGTAATAGCTACGTATGTTGAAAAAATGAAGATATTAGACTATTTTATGATTGCAAATGGTAAAGAATGTGATTAAAGGCTCTTTTCCTATGTCAAAAGTTTTAGTTTTCGAGGGTAATAGCTACGTATGTTGAAAAAATGAAAGATATTAGACTATTTTATGATTGCACATGGTAAAGAATGTGATTAAAGGCTCTTTTCCTATTTCAAAAGTTTTAGTTTTCGAGGGTAATAGCTACGTATGTTGAAAAATGAAGATATTAGACTATTTTATGATTGCACATGGTAAAGAATGTGATTAAAGGCTCTTTTCCTATGTCAAACGTTTTAGTTTTCGAGGGTAATAGCTACGTATGTTGAAAAAATGAAGATATTAGACTATTTTATGATTGCAAATGGTAAAGAATGTGATTAAAGGCTCTTTTCCTATGTCAAAAGTTTTAGTTATCGAGGGTAATAGCTACGTATGTTGAAAAAATGAAGATATTAGACTATTTTATGATTGCACATGGTAAAGAATGTGATTAAAGGCTCTTTTCCTATGTCAAAAATTTCGTTTCGAGGGTAATAGCTACGGATGTTGAAAAAATAAAGATATTAGACTATTTTATGATTGCAAATGGTAAAGAATGTGATTAAAGGCTCTTTTCCTATTTCAAAAGTTTTAGTTTTCGAGGGTAATAGCTACGTATGTTGAAAAAATGAATATATTAGACTATTTTATGATTGCACATGGTAAAGAATGTGATTAAAGGCTCTTTTCCTATTTCAAAAGTTTTAGTTATCGAGGGTAATAGCTACGTATGTTGAAAAAATGAATATATTAGACTATTTTATGATTGCAAATGGTAAAGAATGTGATTAAAGGCTCTTTTCCTATGTCAAAAGTTTTAGTTTTCGAGGGTAATAGCTACGTATGTTGAAAAAATGAAGATATTAGACTATTTTATGATTGCAAATGGTAAAAAATGTGATTAAAGGCTCTTTTCCTATGTCAAAAGTTTTAGTTTTCGAGGGTAATAGCTACGCATGTTGAAAAAATGAAGATATCAGACTATTTTATGATTGCAAATGGTAAAGAATGTGATTAAAGGCTCTTTTCCTATTTCAAAAGTTTTAGTTTTCGAGGGTAATAGCTACGTATGTTGAAAAAATGAAGATATTAGACTATTTTATGATTGCACATGGTAAAGAATGTGATTAAAGGCTCTTTTCCTATGTCAAAAGTTTTAGTTTTCGAGGGTAATAGCTACCTATGTTGAAAAAATGAAGATATTAGACTATTTTATGATTGCAAATGGTAAAGAATGTGATTAAAGGCTCTTTTCCTATGTCAGAAGTTTTAGTTTTCGAGGGTATTAGCTACGTATGTTGAAAAAATGAAGATATTAGACTATTTTATGATTGCAAATGGTAAAGAATGTGATTAAAGGCTCTTTTCCTATGTAAAAAGTTTTAGTTTTCGAGGGTAATAGCTACGTATGTTGAAAAAATGAAGATATTAGACTATTTTATGATTGCAAATGGTAAAGAATGTGATTAAAGGCTCTTTTCCTATTTCAAAGGTTTTAGTTTTCGAGGGTAATAGCTACGTATGTTGAAAAAATGAAGATATTAGACTATTTTATGATTGCAAATGGTAAAGAATGTGATTAAAGGCTCTTTTCCTATTTCAAAAGTTTTAGTTTTCGAGGGTAATAGCTACGTATGTTGAAAAAATGGAGATATTAGACTATTTTATGATTGCACATGGTAAAGAATGTGATTAAAGGCTCTTTTCCTATTTCAAAACTTTTAGTTTTCGAGGGTAATAGCTACGTATGTTGAAAAATGAAGATATTAGACTATTTTATGATTGCACATGGTAAAGAATGTGATTAAAGGCTCTTTTCCTATGTCAAAAGTTTTAGTTTTTGAGGGTAATAGCTACGTATGTTGAAAAAATGAAGATATTAGACTATTTTATGATTGCAAATGGTAAAGAATGTGATTAAAGGCTCTTTTCCTATGTCAAAAGTTTTAGTTTTCGAGGGTAATAGCTACGTATGTTGAAAAAATGAAGATATTAGACTATTTTATGATTGCAAATGGTAAAGAATGTGATTAAAGGCTCTTTTCCTATGTCAAAAGTTTTAGTTTTCGAGGGTAATAGCTACGTATGTTGAAAAAATGAAGATATTAGACTATTTTATGATTGCACATGGTAAAGAGTGTGATTAAAGGCTCTTTTCCTATGTCAAAAGTTTTAGTTTTCGAGGGTAATAGCTACGTATGTTGGAAAAATGAAGATATTAGACTATTTTATGATTGCAAATGGTAAAGAATGTGATTAAAGGCTCTTTTCCTATGTCAAAAATTTTAGTTTTCGAGGGTAATAGCTACGTATGTTGAAAAAATGAAGATATTAGACTATTTTATGATTGCAAATGGTAAAGAATGTGATTAAAGGCTCTTTTCCTATGTCAAAGTTTTAGTTTTCGAGGCTAATAGCTACGTATGTTGAAAAAATGAAGATATTAGACTATTTTATGATTGCACATGGTAAAGAATGTGCTTAAAGGCTCTTTTCCTATGTCAATTTTAGTTTCGAGGGTAATAGCTACGTATGTTGAAAAAATGAAGATATTAGACTATTTTATGATTGCAAATGGTAAAGAATGTGATTAAAGGCTCTTTTCCTATGTCAAAAGTTTTAGTTTTCAAGGGTAATAGCTACGTATGTTGAAAAAATGAAGATATTAGACTATTTTATGATTGCAAATGGTAAAGAATGTGATTAAAGGCTCTTTTCCTATGTCAAGAATTTCGTTTTAAGAGGGTAATAGCTACGTATGTTGAAAAAACAAAGATATTAGACTATTTTATGATTGCAAATGGTAAAGAATGTGATTAAAGGCTCTTTTCCTATGTCAAAAGTTTTAGTTTTCGAGGGTAATAGCTACGTATGTTGAAAAAATGAAGATATTAGACTATTTTATGATTGCAAATGGTAAAGAATGTGATTAAAGGCTCTTTTCCTATGTCAAAAGTTTTAGTTTTCGAGGGTAATAGCTACGTATGTTGAAAAAATGAAGATATTAGACTATTTTATGATTGCACATGGTAAAGAGTGTGATTAAAGGCTCTTTTCCTATGTCAAAAGTTTTAGTTTTCGAGGGTAATAGCTACGTATGTTGGAAAAAATGAAGATATTAGACTATTTTATGATTGCACCTGGTAAAGAATGTGATTAAAGGCTCTTTTCCTATGTCAAAAGTTTTAGTTTTCGAGGGTAATAGCTACGTATGTTGAAAAAATGAAGATATTAGACTATGTTATGATTGCAAATTGTAAAGAATGTGATTAAAGGCTCTTTTCCTATGTCAAAAGTTTTAGTTTTCGAGGGTAATAGCTACATATGTTGAAAAAATGAAGATATTAGACTATTTTATGATTGCACATGGTAAAGAATGTGCTTAAAGGCTCTTTTCCTATGTCAAAAGTTTTAGTTGTCGAGGATAATAGCTACGTATGTTGAAAAAATGAAGATATTAGACTATTTTATGATTGCAAATGTAAAGAATGTGATTAAAGGCTCTTTTCCTATGTCAAAAGTTTTAGTTTTCGAGGGTAATAGCTACGTATGTTGAAAAAATGAAGATATTAGACTATTTTATGATTGCAAATGGTAAAGAATGTGATTAAAGGCTCTTTTCCTATGTCAAAAATTTTAGTTTAAGAGGGTAATAGCTACGTATGTTGAAAAAATGAAGATATTAGACTATTTTATGATTGCAAATGGTAAAGAATGTGATTAAAGGCTCTTTTCCTATGTCAAAAGTTTTAGTTTCGAGGGTAATAGCTACGTATGTTGAAAAATGAAGATATTAGACTATTTTATGATTGCACATGGTAAAGAATGTGATTAAAGGCTCTTTTCCTATTTCAAAAGTTTTAGTTTTCGAGGGTAATAGCTACGTATGTTGAAAAAATGAAGATAGGCTCAAGAATGATTAAAGGCTCTTTTCCTATGTCAAAAGTTTTAGTTTTCGAGGTAATAGCTACGTATGTTGGAAAAATGAAGATATGCTACGTATGTTGAAAAAATGAAGATATTAGACTATTTTATGATTGCAAATGGTAAAGAGTGATTAAAGGCTCTTTTCCTATGTCAAAAGTTTTAGTTTTCGAGGGTAATAGCTACGTATGTTGAAAAAATGAAGATATTAGACTTTTTATGATTGCAAATGGTAAAGAGTGATTAAAGGCTCTTTTCCTATGTCAAAAGTTTTAGTTTTCGAGTAATAGCTACGTATGTTGGAAAAAATGAAGATATTAGACTATTTTATGATTGCAAATGGTAAAGAATGTGATTAAAGGCTCTTTTCCTATGTCAAAAGTTTTAGTTTTCGAGGGTAATAGCTACGTATGTTGAAAAAATGAAGATATTAGACTATTTTATGATTGCAAATGGTAAAGAATGTGATTAAAGGCTCTTTTCCTATCTTAAAAGTTTTAGTTTTCGAGGGTAATAGCTACGTATGTTGGAAAAATGAAGATATTAGACTATTTTATGATTGCACCTGGTAAAGAATGTGCTTAAAGGCTCTTTTCCTATGTCAAAAGTTTTAGTTTTCGAGGGTAATAGCTACGTATGTTGAAAAAATGAAGATATTAGACTATTTTATGATTGCAAATGGTAAAGAATGTGATTAAAGGCTCTTTTCCTATGTCAAAGTTTTAGTTTTCGAGGGTAATAGCTACGTATGTTGAAAAAATGAAGATATTAGACTATTTTATGATTGCACATGGTAAAGAATGTGCTTAAAGGCTCTTTTCCTATGTCAAAAGTTTTAGTTTCGAGGGTAATAGCTACGTATGTTGAAAAAATGAAGATATTAGACTATTTTATGATTGCAAATGGTAAAGAATGTGATTAAAGGCTCTTTTCCTATGTCAAAAGTTTTAGTTTTCGAGGGTAATAGCTACGTATGTTGAAAAAATGAAGATATTAGACTATTTTATGATTGCAAATGGTAAAGAATGTGATTAAAGGCTCTTTTCCTATGTCAAAAGTTTTAGTTTTCGAGGTAATAGCTACGTATGTTGAAAAAATGAAGATATTAGACTATTTTATGATTGCAAATGGTAAAGAATGTGATTAAAGGCTCTTTTCCTATGTCAAAAGTTTTAGTTTTCGAGGGTAATAGCTACGTTTGTTCAAAAAATGAAGATATTAGACTATTTTATGATTGCACATGGTAAAGAATGTGATTAAAGGCTCTTTTCCTATGTCAAAAGTTTTAGTTTTCGAGGGTAATAGCTACGTATGTTGAAAAAATGAAGATATTAGACTATTTTATGATTGCACATGGTAAAGAATGTGATTAAAGGCTCTTTTCCTATTTCAAAAGTTTTAGTTTTCGAGGGTAATAGCTACGTATGTTGAAAAAATGAAGATATTAGGCTCAAGAATGATTAAAGGCTCTTTTCCTATGTCAAAAGTTTTAGTTTTCGAGAGTAATAGCTACGTATGTTGGAAAAATGAAGATATTAATAGCTACGTATGTTGAAAAAATGAAGATATTAGACTATTTTATGATTGCAAATGGTAAAGAATGTGATTAAAGGCTCTTTTCCTATGTCAAAAGTTTTAGTTTTCGAGGGTAATAGCTATGTATGTTGAAAAAATGAAGATATTAGACTATTTTATGATTGCAAATGGTAAATAGTTTGATTAAAGGCTCTTTTCCTATGTCAAAAGTTTTAGTTTTCGAGGGTAATAGCTACGTATGTTGAAAAAATGAAGATATTAGACTATTTTTTGATTGCAAATGGTAAAGAATGTGATTAAAGGCTCTTTTCCTATGTCAAAAGTTTTAGTTTTCGAGGGTAATAGCTACGTATGTTGAAAAAATGAAGATATTAGACTATTTTATGATTGCAAATGGTAAAGAATGTGATTAAAGGCTCTTTTCCTATGTCAAAAGTTTTAGTTTTCGAGGGTAATAGCTACGTATGTTGAAAAAATGAAGATATTAGACTATTTTATGATTGCAAATGGTAAAGAATGTGATTAAAGGCTCTTTTCCTATGTCAAAAGTTTTAGTTTTCGAGGGTAATAGCTACGTATGTTGAAAAAATGAAGATATTAGACTATTTTATGATTGCAAATGGTAAAGAATGTGATTAAAGGCTCTTTTCCTATGTCAAAAGTTTTAGTTTTCGAGGGTAATAGCTACGTATGTTGAAAAAATGAAGATATTAGACTATTTTATGATTGCACATGGTAAAGAATGTGCTTAAAGGCTCTTTTCCTATGTCAAAATTTTAGTTTTCGAGGGTAATAGCTACGTATGTTGAAAAAATGAAGATATTAGACTATTTTATGATTGCAAATGGTAAAGAATGTGATTAAAGGCTCTTTTCCTATGTCAAAAGTTTTAGTTTAAAAGGGTAATAGCTACGTATGTTGAAAAAATGAAGATATTAGACTATTTTATGATTGCAAATGGTAAAGAATGTGATTAAAGGCTCTTTTCCTATGTCAAAAGTTTTAGTTTAAGAGGGTAATAGCTACGTATGTTGAAAAAATGAAAGATATTAGACTATTTTATGATTGCAAATGGTAAAGAATGTGATTAAAGGCTCTTTTCCTATTTCAAAAGTTTTAGTTATCGAGGGTAATAGCTACGTTGTTGAAAAAATGAATATATTAGACTATTTTATGATTGCACATGGTAAAGAATGTGATTAAAGGCTCTTTTCCTATTTCAAAAGTTTTAGTTTTCGAGGGTAATAGCTACGTATGTTGAAAAAATGAAGATATTAGACTATTTTATGATTGCACATGGTAAAGAATGTGATTAAAGGCTCTTTTCCTATTTCAAAAGTTTTAGTTTTCGAGGGTAATAGCTACGTATGTTGAAAAAATGAAGATATTAGACTATTTTATGATTGCAAATGGTAAAGAATGTGATTAAAGGCTCTTTTCCTATTTCAAAAGTTTTAGTTTTCGAGGGTAATAGCTACGTATGTTGAAAAAATGAAGATATTAGACTATTTTATGATTGCAAATGGTAAAGAATGTGATTAAAGGCTCTTTTCCTATGTCAAAAGTTTTAGTTTTCGAGGGTAATAGCTACGTATGTTGAAAAAATGAAGATATTAGACTATTTTATGATTGCAAATGGTAAAGAATGTGATTAAAGGCTCTTTTCCTATGTCAAAAGTTTTAGTTTTCGAGGGTAATAGCTACCTTTGTTCAAAAAATGAAGATATTAGACTATTTTATGATTGCAAATGGTAAAGAATGTGATTAAAGGCTCTTTTCCTATGTCAAAAGTTTTAGTTTTCGAGGGTAATAGCTACGTATGTTGAAAAAATGAAGATATTAGACTAATTTTATGATTGCAAATGGTAACGAATGTGATTAAAGGCTCTTTTCCTATGTAAAAGTTTTAGTTTTCGAGGGTAATAGCTACGTATGTTGAAAAAATGAAGATATTAGACTATTTTATGATTGCACATGGTAAAGAATGTGATTAAAGGCTCTTTTCCTATGTCAAAAGTTTTAGTTTTCGAGGGTAATAGCTACGTATGTTGAAAAAATGAAGATATTAGACTATTTTATGATTGCAAATGGTAAAGAATGTGATTAAAGGCTCTTTTCCTATGTTAAAAGTTTTAGTTTTCGAGGGTAATAGCTACGTATGTTGAAAAAATGAAGATATTAGACTATTTTATGATTGCAAATGGTAAAGAATGTGATTAAAGGCTCTTTTCCTATGTCAAAAGTTTTAGTTTTCGAGGGTAATAGCTATGTATGTTGAAAAAATGAAGATATTAGACTATTTTATGATTGCAAATGGTAAAGAATGTGATTAAAGGCTCTTTTCCTATGTCAAAAGTTTTAGTTTTCGAGGGTAATAGCTACGTATGTTGAAAAAATGAAGATATTAGACTATTTTTGATTGCAAATGGTAAAGAATGTGATTAAAGGCTCTTTTCCTATGTCAAAAGTTTTAGTTTTCGAGGGTAATAGCTACGTATGTTGAAAAAATGAAGATATTAGACTATTTTATGATTGCAAATGGTAAAGAATGTGATTAAAGGCTCTTTTCCTATGTCAAAAGTTTTAGTTTTCGAGGGTAATAGCTACGTATGTTGGAAAAATGAAGATATTAGACTATTTTATGATTGCACCTGGTAAAGAATGTGCTTAAAGGCTCTTTTCCTATGTCAAAAGTTTTAGTTTTCGAGGGTAATAGCTACGTGTGTTGAAAAAATGAAGATATTAGACTATTTTATGATTGCAAATTGTAAAGAATGTGATTAAAGGCTCTTTTCCTATGTCAGAAGTTTTAGTTTTCGAGGGTAATAGCTACGTATGTTGAAAAAATGAAGATATTAGACTATTTTATGATTGCACATGGTAAAGAATGTGCTTAAAGGCTCTTTTCCTATGTCAATAATTTTAGTTGTCGAGGATAATAGCTACGTATGTTGAAAAAATGAAGATATTAGACTATTTTATGATTGCAAATGGTAAAGAATGTGATTAAAGGCTCTTTTCCTATGTCAAAAGTTTTAGTTTTCAAAGGGTAATAGCTACGTATGTTGAAAAAATGAAGATATTAGACTATTTTATGATTGCAAATGGTAAAGAATGTGATTAAAGGCTCTTTTCCTATGTCACAAAATTTTGTTTAAGAGGGTAATAGCTACGGATGTTGAAAAAATAAAGATATTAGACTATTTTATGATTGCAAATGGTAAAGAATGTGATTAAAGACTCTTTTCCTATTTCAAAAGTTTTAGTTATCGAGGGTAATAGCTACGTTTGTTGAAAAAATGAATATATTAGACTATTTTATGATTGCACATGGTAAAGAATGTGATTAAAGGCTCTTTTCCTATTTCAAAAGTTTTAGTTTTCGAGGGTAATAGCTACGTATGTTGAAAAAATGAAGATATTAGACTATTTTATGATTGCACATGGTAAAGAATGTGATTAAAGGCTCTTTTCCTATTTCAAAAGTTTTAGTTTTCGAGGGTAATAGCTACGTATGTTGAAAAAATGAAGATATTAGACTATTTTATGATTGCAAATGGTAAAGAATGTGATTAAAGGCTCTCTTCCTATTTCAAAAGTTTTTGTTTTCGAGGGTAATAGCTACGTATGTTGAAAAAATGAAGATATTAGACTATTTTATGATTGCAAATGGTAAAGAATGTGCTTAAAGGCTCTTTTCCTATGTCAAAAGTTTTAGTTTTCGAGGGTAATAGCTACGTATGTTGAAAAAATGAAGATATTAGACTATTTTATGATTGCAAATGGTAAAGAGTGTGATTAAAGGCTCTTTTCCTATGTCAAAAGTTTTAGTTTTCGAGGGTAATAGCTACCTTTGTTCAAAAAATGAAGATATTAGACTATTTTATGATTGCACATGGTAAAGAATGTGATTAAAGGCTCTTTTCCTATGTCAGAAGTTTTAGTTTTCGAGGGTATTAGCTACGTATGTTGAAAAAATGAAGATATTAGACAATTTTATGATTGCAAATGGTAAAGAATGTGATTAAAGGCTCTTTTCCTATGTAAAAAGTTTTAGTTTTCGAGGGTAATAGCTACGTATGTTGGAAAAATGAAGATATTAGACTATTTTATGATTGCACATGGTAAAGAATGTGCTTAAAGGCTCTTTTCCTATGTCAAAAGTTTTAGTTTTCGAGGGTAATAGCAACGTATGTTGAAAAAATGAAGATATTAGACTATTTTATGATTGCAAATGGTAAAGAATGTGATTAAAGGCTCTTTTCCTATGTCAAAAGTTTTAGTTTTCGAGGGTAATAGCTACCTATGTTGAAAAAATGAAGATATTAGGCTATTTTATGATTGCAAATGGTAAAGAATGTGATTAAAGGCTCTTTTCCTATGTCAAAAGTTTTAGTTTTCGAGGGTAATAGCTACGTATGTTGAAAAAATGAAGATATTAGACTTTTTTATGATTGCAAATGGTAAAGAATGTGATTAAAGGCTCTTTTCCTATGTCAAAAGTTTTAGTTTTCGAGGGTAATAGCTACGTATGTTGAAAAAATGAAGATATTAGACTATTTTATGATTGCACATGGTAAAGAGTGTGATTAAAGGCTCTTTTCCTATGTCAAAAGTTTTAGTTTTCGAGGGTAATAGCTACGTATGTTGGAAAAATGAAGATATTAGACTATTTTATGATTGCAAATGGTAAAGAATGTGATTAAAGGCTCTTTTCCTATGTCAAAAGTTTTAGTTTTCGAGGGTAATAGCTACGTGTGTTGAAAAAATGAAGATATTAGACTATTTTATGATTGCAAATGGTAAAGAATGTGATTAAAGGCTCTTTTCCTATGTCAGAAAGTTTTAGTTTTCGAGGGTAATAGCTACGTATGTTGAAAAAATGAAGATATTAGACTATTTTATGATTGCACATGGTAAAGAATGTGATTAAAGGCTCTTTTCCTATGTCAAAATTTTAGTTTTCGAGGGTAATAGCTACGTATGTTGAAAAAATGAAGATATTAGACTATTTTATGATTGCAAATGGTAAAGAATGTGATTAAAGGCTCTTTTCCTATGTCAAAAGTTTTAGTTTTCAAAGGGTAATAGCTACGTATGTTGAAAAAATGAAGATATTAGACTATTTTATGATTGCAAATGATAAAGAATGTGATTAAAGGCTCTTTTCCTATGTCAAAAGTTTTAGTTTTCGAGGGTAATAGCTACGTATGTTGAAAAAATGAAGATATTAGACTATTTTATGATTGCAAATGGTAAAGAATGTGATTAAAGGCTCTTTTCCTATTTCAAAAGTTTTAGTTTTCGAGGGTAATAGCTACGTATGTTGAAAAAATGAAGATATTAGACTATTTTATGATTGCACATGGTAAAGAATGTGATTAAAGGCTCTTTTCCTATGTCAAAAGTTTTAGTTTTCGAGGGTAATAGCTACGTATGTTGAAAAAATGAAGATATTAGACTATTTTATGATTGCACATGGTAAAGAATGTGATTAAAGGCTCTTTTCCTATGTCAAAAGTTTTAGTTTTCGAGGGTAATAGCTACGTATGTTGAAAAAATGAAGATATTAGACTATTTTATGATTGCAAATGGTAAAGAATGTGATTAAAGGCTCTTTTCCTATTCAAAAGTTTTAGTTTTCGAGGGTAATAGCTACGTATGTTGAAAAAATGAAGATATTAGACTATTTTATGATTGCAAATGGTAAAGAATGTGATTAAAGGCTCTTTTCCTATGTCAAAAGTTTTAGTTTTCGAGGGTAATAGCTACGTATGTTGAAAAAATGAAGATATTAGACTATTTTATGATTGCAAATGGTAAAGAATGTGATTAAAGGCTCTTTTCCTATGTCAAAAGTTTTAGTTTTCGAGGGTAATAGCTACGTATGTTGAAAAAATGAAGATATTAGACTATTTTATGATTGCACATGGTAAAGAATGTGATTAAAGGCTCTTTTCCTATGTCAAAAGTTTTAGTTTTCGAGGGTAATAGCTACGTATGTTGAAAAAATGAAGATATTAGACTATTTTATGATTGCAAATGGTAAAGAATGTGATTAAAGGCTCTTTTCCTATGTAAAAAGTTTTAGTTTTCGAGGGTAATAGCTACGTATGTTGAAAAAATGAAGATATTAGACTATTTTATGATTGCAAATGGTAAAGAATGTGATTAAAGGCTCTTTTCCTATGTCAAAAGTTTTAGTTTTCGAGGGTAATAGCTACGTATGTTGAAAAAATGAAGATATTAGACTATTTTATGATTGCACATGGTAAAGAATGTGATTAAAGGCTCTTTTCCTATGTCAAAAGTTTTAGTTTTCGAGGGTAATAGCTACGTATGTTGAAAAAATGAAGATATTAGACTATTTTATGATTGCAAATGGTAAAGAATGTGATTAAAGGCTCTTTTCCTATGTCAAAAGTTTTAGTTTTCGAGGGTAATAGCTACGTATGTTGAAAAAATGAAGATATTAGACTATTTTATGATTGCAAATGGTAAAGAATGTGATTAAAGGCTCTTTTCCTATGTCAAAAGTTTTAGTTTTCGAGGGTAATAGCTACGTATGTTGAAAAAATGAAGATATTAGACTATTTTATGATTGCAAATGGTAAAGAGTGTGATTAAAGGCTCTTTTCCTATGTCAAAAGTTTTAGTTTTCGAGGGTAATAGCTACGTATGTTGAAAAAATGAAGATATTAGACTATTTTATGATTGCAAATGGTAAAGAATGTGATTAAAGGCTCTTTTCCTATGTCAAAAGTTTTAGTTTCGAGGGTAATAGCTACGTATGTTGAAAAAATGAAGATATTAGACTATTTTATGATTGCAAATGGTAAAGAATGTGATTAAAGGCTCTTTTCCTATGTCAAAAGTTTTAGTTTTCGAGGGTAATAGCTACGTATGTTGAAAAAATGAAGATATTAGACTATTTTATGATTGCAAATGGTAAAGAATGTGATTAAAGGCTCTTTTCCTATGTCAAAAGTTTTAGTTTTCGAGGGTAATAGCTACGTATGTTGAAAAAATGAAGATATTAGACTATTTTATGATTGCAAATGGTAAAGAATGTGATTAAAGGCTCTTTTCCTATGTCAAAAGTTTTAGTTTTCGAGGGTAATAGCTACGTATGTTGAAAAAATGAAGATATTAGACTATTTTATGATTGCAAATGGTAAAGAATGTGATTAAAGGCTCTTTTCCTATGTCAAAAGTTTTAGTTTTCGAGGGTAATAGCTACGTATGTTGAAAAAATGAAGATATTAGACTATTTTATGATTGCAAATGGTAAAGAATGTGATTAAAGGCTCTTTTCCTATTTCAAAAGTTTTAGTTTTCGAGGGTAATAGCTACGTATGTTGAAAAAATGAAGATATTAGACTATTTTATGATTGCAAATGGTAAAGAATGTGATTAAAGGCTCTTTTCCTATGTCAAAAGTTTTAGTTTTCGAGGGTAATAGCTACGTATGTTGAAAAAATGAAGATATTAGACTATTTTATGATTGCAATGGTAAAGAATGTGATTAAAGGCTCTTTTCCTATGTCAAAAGTTTTAGTTTTCGAGGGTAATAGCTACGTATGTTAAAAAATGAAGATATTAGACTATTTTATGATTGCAAATGGTAAAGAATGTGATTAAAGGCTCTTTTCCTATGTCAAAAGTTTTAGTTTTCGAGGGTAATAGCTACGTATGTTGAAAAAATGAAGATATTAGACTATTTTATGATTGCAAATGGTAAAGAATGTGATTAAAGGCTCTTTTCCTATGTAAAAGTTTTAGTTTTCGAGGGTAATAGCTACGTATGTTGAAAAAATGAAGATATTAGACTATTTTATGATTGCAAATGGTAAAGAATGTGATTAAAGGCTCTTTTCCTATGTCAAAAGTTTTAGTTTTCGAGGGTAATAGCTACGTATGTTGAAAAAATGAAGATATTAGACTATTTTATGATTGCAAATGGTAAAGAATGTGATTAAAGGCTCTTTTCCTATGTCAAAAGTTTTAGTTTTCGAGGGTAATAGCTACGTATGTTGAAAAAATGAAGATATTAGACTATTTTATGATTGCAAATGGTAAAGAATGTGATTAAAGGCTCTTTTCCTATGTCAAAAGTTTTAGTTTTCGAGGGTAATAGCTACGTATGTTGAAAAAATGAAGATATTAGACTATTTTATGATTGCAAATGGTAAAGAATGTGATTAAAGGCTCTTTTCCTATGTCAAAAGTTTTAGTTTTCGAGGGTAATAGCTACGTATGTTGAAAAAATGAAGATATTAGACTATTTTATGATTGCACATGGTAAAGAGTGTGATTAAAGGCTCTTTTCCTATGTCAAAAGTTTTAGTTTTCGAGGGTAATAGCTACGTATGTTGAAAAAATGAAGATATTAGACTATTTTATGATTGCAAATGGTAAAGAATGTGATTAAAGGCTCTTTTCCTATGTCAAAAGTTTTAGTTTTCGAGGGTAATAGCTACGTATGTTGAAAAAATGAAGATATTAGACTATTTTATGATTGCAAATGGTAAAGAATGTGATTAAAGGCTCTTTTCCTATGTCAAAAGTTTTAGTTTTCGAGGGTAATAGCTACGTATGTTGAAAAAATGAAGATATTAGACTATTTTATGATTGCAAATGGTAAAGAATGTGATTAAAGGCTCTTTTCCTATGTCAAAAGTTTTAGTTTTCGAGGGTAATAGCTACGGATGTTGAAAAAATGAAGATATTAGACTATTTTATGATTGCAAATGGTAAAGAATGTGATTAAAGGCTCTTTTCCTATTTCAAAAGTTTTAGTTTCGAGGGTAATAGCTACGTATGTTGAAAAAATGAAGATATTAGACTATTTTATGATTGCACATGGTAAAGAATGTGATTAAAGGCTCTTTTCCTATGTCAAAAGTTTTAGTTTTCGAGGGTAATAGCTACGTATGTTGAAAAAATGAAGATATTAGACTATTTTATGATTGCACATGGTAAAGAATGTGATTAAAGGCTCTTTTCCTATGTCAAAAGTTTTAGTTTTCGAGGGTAATAGCTACGTATGTTGAAAAAATGAAGATATTAGACTATTTTATGATTGCAAATGGTAAAGAATGTGATTAAAGGCTCTTTTCCTATGTCAAAAGTTTTAGTTTTCGAGGGTAATAGCTACGTATGTTGAAAAAATGAAGATATTAGACTATTTTATGATTGCAAATGGTAAAGAATGTGATTAAAGGCTCTTTTCCTATGTCAAAAGTTTTAGTTTTCGAGGGTAATAGCTACGTATGTTGAAAAAATGAAGATATTAGACTATTTTATGATTGCACATGGTAAAGAATGTGATTAAAGGCTCTTTTCCTATTTCAAAAGTTTTAGTTTTCGAGGGTAATAGCTACGTATGTTGAAAAAATGAAGATATTAGACTATTTTATGATTGCACAATGGTAAAGAATGTGATTAAAGGCTCTTTTCCTATTTCAAAAGTTTTAGTTTTCGAGGGTAATAGCTACGTATGTTGAAAAAATGAAGATATTAGACTATTTTATGATTGCAAATGGTAAAGAATGTGATTAAAGGCTCTTTTCCTATGTCAAAAGTTTTAGTTTTCGAGGGTAATAGCTACGTATGTTGAAAAAATGAAGATATTAGACAATTTTATGATTGCAAATGGTAAAGAATGTGATTAAAGGCTCTTTTCCTATGTCAAAAGTTTTAGTTTTCGAGGGTAATAGCTACGTATGTTGAAAAAATGAAGATATTAGACTATTTTATGATTGCAAATGGTAAAGAATGTGATTAAAGGCTCTTTTCCTATGTCAAAAGTTTTAGTTTTCGAGGGTAATAGCTACGTATGTTGAAAAAATGAAGATATTAGACTATTTTATGATTGCAAATGGTAAAGAATGTGATTAAAGGCTCTTTTCCTATGTCAAAAGTTTTAGTTTTCGAGGGTAATAGCTACGTATGTTGAAAAAATGAAGATATTAGACTATTTTATGATTGCACATGGTAAAGAATGTGATTAAAGGCTCTTTTCCTATGTCAAAAGTTTTAGTTTTCGAGGGTAATAGCTACGTATGTTGAAAAAATGAAGATATTAGACTATTTTATGATTGCAAATGGTAAAGAATGTGATTAAAGGCTCTTTTCCTATGTCAAAAGTTTTAGTTTTCGAGGGTAATAGCTACCTATGTTGAAAAAATGAAGATATTAGACTATTTTATGATTGCAAATGGTAAAGAATGTGATTAAAGGCTCTTTTCCTATGTCAAAAGTTTTAGTTTTCGAGGATAATAGCTACGTATGTTGAAAAAATGAATATATTAGACTATTTTATGATTGCAAATGGTAAAGAATGTGATTAAAGGCTCTTTTCCTATTTCAAAAGTTTTAGTTTTCGAGGGTAATAGCTACGTATGTTGAAAAAATGGAGATATTAGACTATTTTATGATTGCAAATGGTAAAGAATGTGATTAAAGGCTCTTTTCCTATGTCAAAAGTTTTAGTTTTCGAGGGTAATAGCTACGTATGTTGAAAAAATGAAGATATTAGACTATTTTATGATTGCACATGGTAAAGAGTGTGATTAAAGGCTCTTTTCCTATGTCAAAAGTTTTAGTTTTCGAGGGTAATAGCTACGTATGTTGGAAAAATGACGATATAGACTATTTTATGATTGCACCTGGTAAAGAATGTGCTTAAAGGCTCTTTTCCTATGTCAAAAGTTTTAGTTTTCGAGGGTAATAACTACGTGTGTTGAAAAAATGAAGATATTAGCTATTTTATGATTGCAAATGGTAAAGAATGTGATTAAAGGCTCTTTTCCTATGTCAGAAGTTTTAGTTTTCGAGGGTAATAGCTACGTATGTTGAAAAAATGAAGATATTAGACTATTTTATGATTGCACATGGTAAAGAATGTGCTTAAAGGCTCTTTTCCTATGTCAAAAATTTTAGTTGTCGAGGGTAATAGCTACGTATGTTGAAAAAATGAAGATATTAGACTATTTTATGATTGCAAATGGTAAAGAATGTGATTAAAGGCTCTTTTCCTATGTCAAAAGTTTTAGTTTTCAAGGGTAATAGCTACGTATGTTGAAAAAATGAAGATATTAGACTATTTTATGATTGCAAATGGTAAAGAATGTGATTAAAGGCTCTTTTCCTATGTCACAAAATTTCGTTTAAGAGGGTAATAGCTACGGATGTTGAAAAAATAAAGATATTAGACTATTTTATGATTGCAAATGGTAAAGAAGTGATTAAAGGCTCTTTTCCTATTTCAAAAGTTTTAGTTTTCGAGGGTAATAGCTACGTATGTTGAAAAAATGAAGATATTAGACTATTTTATGATTGCAAATGGTAAAGAATGTGATTAAAGGCTCTTTTCCTATATCAAAAGTTTTAGTTTTCGAGGGTAATAGCTACGTATGTGAAAAATGAAGATATTAGACTATTTTATGATTGCAAATGGTAAAGAATGTGATTAAAGGCTCTTTCCTATGTCAAAAGTTTTAGTTTTCGAGGGTAATAGCTACGTATGTTGAAAAAATGAAGATATTACAGTATTTTATGATTGCAAATGGTAAAGAATGTGATTAAAGGCTCTTTTCCTATGTCAAAAGTTTTAGTTTTCGAGGGTAATAGCTACCTATGTTGAAAAAATGAAGATATTAGACTATTTTATGATTGCAAATGGTAAAGAATGTGATTAAAGGCTCTTTTCCTATGTCAAAAGTTTTAGTTTTCGAGGGTAATAGCTACGTATGTTGAAAAAATGAAGATATTAGACTATTTTATGATTGCACATGGTAAAGAGTGTGATTAAAGGCTCTTTTCCTATGTCAAAAGTTTTAGTTTTCGAGGGTAATAGCTACGTATGTTGGAAAAATGAAGATATTAGACTATTTTATGATTGCACATGGTAAAGAGTGTGCTTAAAGGCTCTTTTCCTATGTCAAAAGTTTTAGTTTTCGAGGGTAATAGCTACGTATGTTGAAAAAATGAAGATATTAGACTATTTTATGATTGCACCTGGTAAAGAAATGTGATTAAAGGCTCTTTTCCTATGTCAAAAGTTTTAGTTTTCGAGGGTAATAGCTACGTATGTTGAAAAAATGAAGATATTAGACTATTTTATGATTGCAAATGGTAAAGAATGTGCTTAAAGGCTCTTTTCCTATGTCAAAGTTTTAGTTTTCGAGGGTAATAGCTACGTATGTTGAAAAAATGAAGATATTAGACTATTTTATGATTGCAAATGGTAAAGAATGTGATTAAAGCTCTTTTCCTATGTCAAAATTTTAGTTTTCGAGGATAATAGCTACGTATGTTGAAAAAATGAAGATATTAGACTATTTTATGATTGCAAATGGTAAAGAATGTGATTAAAGGCTCTTTTCCTATGTCAAAAGTTTTAGTTTTCAAGGGTAATAGCTACGTATGTTGAAAAAATGAAGATATTAGACTATTTTATGATTGCAAATGGTAAAGAATGTGATTAAAGGCTCTTTTCCTATTTCAAAAGTTTTAGTTTTCGAGGGTAATAGCTACGTATGTTGAAAAAATGAAGATAGGCTCAAGAATGATTAAAGGCTCTTTTCCTATGTCAAAAGTTTTAGTTTTCGAGAGTAATAGCTACATATGTTGGAAAAATGAAGATATTAATAGCTACGTATGTTGAAAAAATGAAGATATTAGGCTACTTTATGATTGCAAATGGTAAAGAGTTTGATTAAAGGCTCTTTTCCTATGTCAAAAGTTTTAGTTTTCGAGGGTAATAGCTATGTATGTTGAAAAAATGAAGATATTAGACTATTTTATGATTGCAAATGGTAAAGAGTTTGATTAAAGGCTCTTTTCCTATGTCAAAAGTTTTAGTTTTCGAGGGTAATAGCTACGTATGTTGAAAAAATGAAGATATTAGACTATTTTATGATTGCAAATGGTAAAGAATGTGATTAAAGGCTCTTTTCCTATGTCAAAAGTTTTAGTTTTCGAGGGTAATAGCTACGTATGTTGAAA
>NW_027064754.1:0-24663 GCF_032884065.1 Artemia franciscana
AGAGGTAATAGCTACGTATGTTGAAAAAATGAAGATATTAGACTATTTTATGATTGCAAATGGTAAAGAATGTGATTAAAGGCTCTTTTCCTATTTCAAAAGTTTTAGTTTTCGAGGGTAATAGCTACGTATGTGAAAAAATGAAGATATTAGACTATTTTATGATTGCACATGGTAAAGAATGTGATTAAAGGCTCTTTTCCTATGTCAAAAGTTTTAGTTTTCGAGGGTAATAGCTACGTATGTTGAAAAAATGAAGATATTAGACTATTTTATGATTGCACATGGTAAAGAATGTGATTAAAGGCTCTTTTCCTATTTCAAAAGTTTTAGTTTTCGAGGGTAATAGCTACGTATGTTGAAAAAATGAAGATATTAGACTATTTTATGATTGCAAATGGTAAAGAATGTGATTAAAGGCTCTTTTCCTATGTCAAAAGTTTTAGTTTTCGAGGGTAATAGCTACGTATGTTGAAAAAATGAAGATATTAGACTATTTTATGATTGCAAATGGTAAAGAATGTGATTAAAGGCTCTTTTCCTATGTCAAAAGTTTTAGTTTTCGAGGGTAATAGCTACGTATGTTGAAAAAATGAAGATATTAGACTATTTTATGATTGCAAATGGTAAAGAATGTGATTAAAGGCTCTTTTCCTATTTCAAAAGTTTTAGTTTTCGAGGGTAATAGCTACGTATGTTGAAAAAATGAAGATATTAGACTATTTTATGATTGCAAATGGTAAAGAATGTGATTAAAGGCTCTTTTCCTATTTCAAAAGTTTTAGTTTTCGAGGGTAATAGCTACGTATGTTGAAAAAATGAAGATATTAGACTATTTTATGATTGCAAATGGTAAAGAATGTGATTAAAGGCTCTTTTCCTATTTCAAAAGTTTTAGTTTTCGAGGGTAATAGCTACGTATGTTGAAAAAATGAAGATATTAGACTATTTTATGATTGCAAATGGTAAAGAATGTGATTAAAGGCTCTTTTCCTATTTCAAAAGTTTTAGTTTTCGAGGGTAATAGCTACGTATGTTGAAAAAATGAAGATATTAGACTATTTTATGATTGCAAATGGTAAAGAATGTGATTAAAGGCTCTTTTCCTATTTCAAAAGTTTTAGTTTTCGAGGGTAATAGCTACGTATGTTGAAAAAATGAAGATATTAGACTATTTTATGATTGCAAATGGTAAAGAATGTGATTAAAGGCTCTTTTCCTATTTCAAAAGTTTTAGTTTTCGAGGGTAATAGCTACGTATGTTGAAAAAATGAAGATATTAGACTATTTTATGATTGCAAATGGTAAAGAATGTGATTAAAGGCTCTTTTCCTATGTCAAAAGTTTTAGTTTTCGAGGGTAATAGCTACGTATGTTGAAAAAATGAAGATATTAGACTATTTTATGATTGCACATGGTAAAGAATGTGATTAAAGGCTCTTTTCCTATTTCAAAAGTTTTAGTTTTCGAGGGTAATAGCTACGTATGTTGAAAAAATGAAGATATTAGACTATTTTATGATTGCACATGGTAAAGAATGTGATTAAAGGCTCTTTTCCTATTTCAAAAGTTTTAGTTTTCGAGGGTAATAGCTACGTATGTTGAAAAAATGAAGATATTAGACTATTTTATGATTGCAAATGGTAAAGAATGTGATTAAAGGCTCTTTTCCTATTTCAAAAGTTTTAGTTTTCGAGGGTAATAGCTACGTATGTTGAAAAAATGAAGATATTAGACTATTTTATGATTGCAAATGGTAAAGAATGTGATTAAAGGCTCTTTTCCTATGTCAAAAGTTTTAGTTTTCGAGGGTAATAGCTACGTATGTTGAAAAAATGAAGATATTAGACTATTTTATGATTGCAAATGGTAAAGAATGTGATTAAAGGCTCTTTTCCTATTTCAAAAGTTTTAGTTTTCGAGGGTAATAGCTACGTATGTTGAAAAAATGAAGATATTAGACTATTTTATGATTGCAAATGGTAAAGAATGTGATTAAAGGCTCTTTTCCTATGTCAAAAGTTTTAGTTTTCGAGGGTAATAGCTACGTATGTTGAAAAAATGAAGATATTAGACTATTTTATGATTGCAAATGGTAAAGAATGTGATTAAAGGCTCTTTTCCTATTTCAAAAGTTTTAGTTTTCGAGGGTAATAGCTACGTATGTTGAAAAAATGAAGATATTAGACTATTTTATGATTGCAAATGGTAAAGAATGTGATTAAAGGCTCTTTTCCTATTTCAAAAGTTTTAGTTTTCGAGGGTAATAGCTACGTATGTTGAAAAAATGAAGATATTAGACTATTTTATGATTGCAAATGGTAAAGAATGTGATTAAAGGCTCTTTTCCTATTTCAAAAGTTTTAGTTTTCGAGGGTAATAGCTACGTATGTTGAAAAAATGAAGATATTAGACTATTTTATGATTGCAAATGGTAAAGAATGTGATTAAAGGCTCTTTTCCTATGTCAAAAGTTTTAGTTTTCGAGGGTAATAGCTACGTATGTTGAAAAAATGAAGATATTAGACTATTTTATGATTGCAAATGGTAAAGAATGTGATTAAAGGCTCTTTTCCTATTTCAAAAGTTTTAGTTTTCGAGGGTAATAGCTACGTATGTTGAAAAAATGAAGATATTAGACTATTTTATGATTGCAAATGGTAAAGAATGTGATTAAAGGCTCTTTTCCTATTTCAAAAGTTTTAGTTTTCGAGGGTAATAGCTACGTATGTTGAAAAAATGAAGATATTAGACTATTTTATGATTGCAAATGGTAAAGGCTCTTTTCCTATTTCAAAAGTTTTAGTTTTCGAGGGTAATAGCTACGTATGTTGAAAAAATGAAGATATTAGACTATTTTATGATTGCAAATGGTAAAGAATGTGATTAAAGGCTCTTTTCCTATGTCAAAAGTTTTAGTTTTCGAGGGTAATAGCTACGTATGTTGAAAAAATGAAGATATTAGACTATTTTATGATTGCAAATGGTAAAGAATGTGATTAAAGGCTCTTTTCCTATTTCAAAAGTTTTAGTTTTCGAGGGTAATAGCTACGTATGTTGAAAAAATGAAGATATTAGACTATTTTATGATTGCAAATGGTAAAGAATGTGATTAAAGGCTCTTTTCCTATTTCAAAAGTTTTAGTTTTCGAGGGTAATAGCTACGTATGTTGAAAAAATGAAGATATTAGACTATTTTATGATTGCAAATGGTAAAGAATGTGATTAAAGGCTCTTTTCCTATTTCAAAAGTTTTAGTTTTCGAGGGTAATAGCTACGTATGTTGAAAAAATGAAGATATTAGACTATTTTATGATTGCAAATGGTAAAGAATGTGATTAAAGGCTCTTTTCCTATTTCAAAAGTTTTAGTTTTCGAGGGTAATAGCTACGTATGTTGAAAAAATGAAGATATTAGACTATTTTATGATTGCAAATGGTAAAGAATGTGATTAAAGGCTCTTTTCCTATTTCAAAAGTTTTAGTTTTCGAGGGTAATAGCTACGTATGTTGAAAAAATGAAGATATTAGACTATTTTATGATTGCAAATGGTAAAGAATGTGATTAAAGGCTCTTTTCCTATTTCAAAAGTTTTAGTTTTCGAGGGTAATAGCTATGTATGTGAAAAAATGAAGATATTAGACTATTTTATGATTGCACATGGTAAAGAATGTGATTAAAGGCTCTTTTCCTATTTCAAAAGTTTTAGTTTTCGAGGGTAATAGCTACGTATGTTGAAAAAATGAAGATATTAGACTATTTTATGATTGCAAATGGTAAAGAATGTGATTAAAGGCTCTTTTCCTATGTCAAAAGTTTTAGTTTTCGAGGGTAATAGCTACGATGTTGAAAAAATGAAGATATTAGACTATTTTATGATTGCAAATGGTAAAGAATGTGATTAAAGGCTCTTTTCCTATGTCAAAAGTTTTAGTTTTCGAGGGTAATAGCTACGTATGTTGAAAAAATGAAGATATTAGACTATTTTATGATTGCAAATGGTAAAGAATGTGATTAAAGGCTCTTTTCCTATTTCAAAAGTTTTAGTTTTCGAGGGTAATAGCTACGTATGTTGAAAAAATGAAGATATTAGACAATTTTATGATTGCACATGGTAAAGAATGTGATTAAAGGCTCTTTTCCTATTTCAAAAGTTTTGGTTTTCGATGGTAATAGCTACGTATGTTGAAAAAATGAAGATATTAGACTATTTTATGATTGCACATAGTAGAGAATGTGATTAAAGGCTCTTTTCCTATTTCAAAAGTTTTAGTTTTCGAGGGTAATAGCTACGTATGTTGAAAAAATGAAGATATTAGACTATTTTATGATTGCAAATGGTAAAGAATGTGATTAAAGGCTCTTTTCCTATTTCAAAAGTTTTAGTTTTCGAGGGTAATAGCTTTGTCTGAGGAAAAAATGAAGATATTAGACAATTTTATGATTGCAAATGGTAAAGAATGTGATTAAAGGCTCTTTTCCTATTTCAAAAGTTTTAGTTTTCGAGGGTAATAGCTACGTATGTTGAAAAAATGAAGATATTAGACTATTTTATGATTGCAAATGGTAAAGAATGTGATTAAAGGCTCTTTTCCTATTTCAAAAGTTTTAGTTTTCGAGGGTAATAGCTACGTATGTTGAAAAAATGAAGATATTAGACTATTTTATGATTGCACATGGTAAAGAATGTGATTAAAGGCTCTTTTCCTATTTCAAAAGTTTTAGTTTTCGAGGGTAATAGCTACGTATGTGAAAAAATGAAGATATTAGACTATTTTATGATTGCAAATGGTAAAGAATGTGATTAAAGGCTCTTTTCCTATGTCAAAAGTTTTAGTTTTCGAGGGTAATAGCTACGTATGTTGAAAAAATGAAGATATTAGACTATTTTATGATTGCAAATGGTAAAGAATGTGATTAAAGGCTCTTTTCCTATTTCAAAAGTTTTAGTTTTCGAGGGTAATAGCTACGTATGTTGAAAAAATGAAGATATTAGACTATTTTATGATTGCACATGGTAAAGAATGTGATTAAAGGCTCTTTTCCTATGTCAAAAGTTTTAGTTTTCGAGGGTAATAGCTACGTATGTTGAAAAAATGAAGATATTAGACTATTTTATGATTGCAAATGGTAAAGAATGTGATTAAAGGCTCTTTTCCTATTTCAAAAGTTTTAGTTTTCGAGGGTAATAGCTACGTATGTTGAAAAAATGAAGATATTAGACTATTTTATGATTGCAAATGGTAAAGAATGTGATTAAAGGCTCTTTTCCTATGTCAAAAGTTTTAGTTTTCGAGGGTAATAGCTTTGTCTGTGGAAAAAATGAAGATATTAGACTATTTTATGATTGCAAATGGTAAAGAATGTGATTAAAGGCTCTTTTCCTATTTCAAAAGTTTTAGTTTTCGAGGGTAATAGCTACGTATGTGAAAAAATGAAGATATTAGACTATTTTATGATTGCAAATGGTAAAGAATGTGATTAAAGGCTCTTTTCCTATGTTCAAAAGTTTTAGTTTTCGAGGGTAATAGCTACGTATGTTGAAAAAATGAAGATATTAGACTATTTTATGATTGCAAATGGTAAAGAATGTGATTAAAGGCTCTTTTCCTATGTCAAAAGTTTTAGTTTTCGAGGGTAATAGCTACGTATGTTGAAAAAATGAAGATATTAGACTATTTTATGATTGCAAATGGTAAAGAATGTGATTAAAGGCTCTTTTCCTATTTCAAAAGTTTTAGTTTTCGAGGGTAATAGCTACGTATGTTGAAAAAATGAAGATATTAGACTATTTTATGATTGCAAATGGTAAAGAATGTGATTAAAGGCTCTTTTCCTATTTCAAAAGTTTTAGTTTTCGAGGGTAATAGCTACGTATGTTGAAAAAATGAAGATATTAGACTATTTTATGATTGCAAATGGTAAAGAATGTGATTAAAGGCTCTTTTCCTATTTCAAAAGTTTTAGTTTTCGAGGGTAATAGCTACGTATGTTGAAAAAATGAAGATATTAGACTATTTTATGATTGCAAATGGTAAAGAATGTGATTAAAGGCTCTTTTCCTATTTCAAAAGTTTTAGTTTTCGAGGGTAATAGCTACGTATGTTGAAAAAATGAAGATATTAGACTATTTTATGATTGCAAATGGTAAAGAATGTGATTAAAGGCTCTTTTCCTATTTCAAAAGTTTTAGTTTTCGAGGGTAATAGCTACGTATGTTGAAAAAATGAAGATATTAGACTATTTTATGATTGCAAATGGTAAAGAATGTGATTAAAGGCTCTTTTCCTATTTCAAAAGTTTTAGTTTTCGAGGGTAATAGCTACGTATGTTGGAAAAAATGAAGATATTAGACTATTTTATGATTGCAAATGGTAAAGAATGTGATTAAAGGCTCTTTTCCTATTTCAAAAGTTTTAGTTTTCGAGGGTAATAGCTACGTATGTTGAAAAAATGAAGATATTAGACTATTTTATGATTGCAAATGGTAAAGAATGTGATTAAAGGCTCTTTTCCTATTTCAAAAGTTTTAGTTTTCGAGGGTAATAGCTACGTATGTTGAAAAAATGAAGATATTAGACTATTTTATGATTGCAAATGGTAAAGAATGTGATTAAAGGCTCTTTTCCTATTTCAAAAGTTTTAGTTTTCGAGGGTAATAGCTACGTATGTTGAAAAAATGAAGATATTAGACTATTTTATGATTGCACATGGTAAAGAATGTGATTAAAGGCTCTTTTCCTATTTCAAAAGTTTTAGTTTTCGAGGGTAATAGCTACGTATGTTGAAAAAATGAAGATATTAGACTATTTTATGATTGCAAATGGTAAAGAATGTGATTAAAGGCTCTTTTCCTATTTCAAAAGTTTTAGTTTTCGAGGGTAATAGCTACGTATGTTGAAAAAATGAAGATATTAGACTATTTTATGATTGCAAATGGTAAAGAATGTGATTAAAGGCTCTTTTCCTATGTCAAAAGTTTTAGTTTTCGAGGGTAATAGCTACGTATGTTGAAAAAATGAAGATATTAGACTATTTTATGATTGCAAATGGTAAAGAATGTGATTAAAGGCTCTTTTCCTATTTCAAAAGTTTTAGTTTTCGAGGGTAATAGCTACGTATGTTGAAAAAATGAAGATATTAGACTATTTTATGATTGCAAATGGTAAAGAATGTGATTAAAGGCTCTTTTCCTATTTCAAAAGTTTTAGTTTTCGAGGGTAATAGCTACGTATGTTGAAAAAATGAAGATATTAGACTATTTTATGATTGCAAATGGTAAAGAATGTGATTAAAGGCTCTTTTCCTATTTCAAAAGTTTTAGTTTTCGAGGGTAATAGCTACGTATGTTGAAAAAATGAAGATATTAGACTATTTTATGATTGCAAATGGTAAAGAATGTGATTAAAGGCTCTGGTAAAGAATGTGATTAAAGGCTCTTTTCCTATTTCAAAAGTTTTAGTTTTCGAGGGTAATAGCTACGTATGTTGAAAAAATGAAGATATTAGACTATTTTATGATTGCAAATGGTAAAGAATGTGATTAAAGGCTCTTTTCCTATTTCAAAAGTTTTAGTTTTCGAGGGTAATAGCTACGTATGTTGAAAAAATGAAGATATTAGACTATTTTATGATTGCAAATGGTAAAGAATGTGATTAAAGGCTCTTTTCCTATTTCAAAAGTTTTAGTTTTCGAGGGTAATAGCTACGTATGTTGAAAAAATGAAGATATTAGACTATTTTATGATTGCAAATGGTAAAGAATGTGATTAAAGGCTCTTTTCCTATTTCAAAAGTTTTAGTTTTCGAGGGTAATAGCTACGTATGTTGAAAAAATGAAGATATTAGACTATTTTATGATTGCAAATGGTAAAGAATGTGATTAAAGGCTCTTTTCCTATGTCAAAAGTTTTAGTTTTCGAGGGTAATAGCTACGTATGTTGAAAAAATGAAGATATTAGACTATTTTATGATTGCAAATGGTAAAGAATGTGATTAAAGGCTCTTTTCCTATTTCAAAAGTTTTAGTTTTCGAGGGTAATAGCTACGTATGTTGAAAAAATGAAGATATTAGACTATTTTATGATTGCAAATGGTAAAGAATGTGATTAAAGGCTCTTTTCCTATTTCAAAAGTTTTAGTTTTCGAGGGTAATAGCTACGTATGTTGAAAAAATGAAGATATTAGACTATTTTATGATTGCAAATGGTAAAGAATGTGATTAAAGGCTCTTTTCCTATTTCAAAAGTTTTAGTGATATTTATGATTGCAAATGGTAAAGAATGTGATTAAAGGCTCTTTTCCTATTTCAAAAGTTTTAGTTTTCGAGGGTAATAGCTACGTATGTTGAAAAAATGAAGATATTAGACTATTTTATGATTGAAAATGGTAAAGAATGTGATTAAAGGCTCTTTTCCTATTTCAAAAGTTTTAGTTTTCGAGGGTAATAGCTACGTATGTTGAAAAATGAAGATATTAGACTATTTTATGATTGCAAATGGTAAAGAATGTGATTAAAGGCTCTTTTCCTATTTCAAAAGTTTTAGTTTTCGAGGGTAATATTTACGTATGTTGAAAAAATGAAGATATTAGACTATTTTATGATTGAAAATGGTAAAGAATGTGATTAAAGGCTCTTTTCCTATGTCAAAAGTTTTAGTTTTCGAGGGTAATAGCTACGTATGTTGAAAAAATGAAGATATTAGACTATTTTATGATTGCAAATGGTAAAGAATGTGATTAAAGGCTCTTTTCCTATTTCAAAAGTTTTAGTTTTCGAGGGTAATAGCTACGTATGTTGAAAAAATGAAGATATTAGACTATTTTATGATTGCACAATGGTAAAGAATGTGATTAAAGGCTCTTTTCCTATTTCAAAAGTTTTAGTTTTCGAGGGTAATAGCTACGTATGTTGAAAAAATGAAGATATTAGACTATTTTATGATTGCAAATGGTAAAGAATGTGATTAAAGGCTCTTTTCCTATTTCAAAAGTTTTAGTTTTCGAGGGTAATAGCTACGTATGTTGAAAAAATGAAGATATTAGACTATTTTATGATTGCAAATGGTAAAGAATGTGATTAAAGGCTCTTTTCCTATTTCAAAAGTTTTAGTTTTCGAGGGTAATAGCTACGTATGTTGAAAAAATGAAGATATTAGACTATTTTATGATTGCAAATGGTAAAGAATGTGATTAAAGGCTCTTTTCCTATTTCAAAAGTTTTAGTTTTCGAGGGTAATAGCTACGTATGTTGAAAAAATGAAGATATTAGACTATTTTATGATTGCAAATGGTAAAGAATGTGATTAAAGGCTCTTTTCCTATTTCAAAAGTTTTAGTTTTCGAGGGTAATAGCTACGTATGTTGAAAAAATGAAGATATTAGACTATTTTATGATTGCAAATGGTAAAGAATGTGATTAAAGGCTCTTTTCCTATTTCAAAAGTTTTAGTTTTCGAGGGTAATAGCTACGTATGTTGAAAAAATGAAGATATTAGACTATTTTATGATTGCAAATGGTAAAGAATGTGATTAAAGGCTCTTTTCCTATTTCAAAAGTTTTAGTTTTCGAGGGTAATAGCTACGTATGTTGAAAAAATGAAGATATTAGACTATTTTATGATTGCAAATGGTAAAGAATGTGATTAAAGGCTCTTTTCCTATTTCAAAAGTTTTAGTTTTCGAGGGTAATAGCTACGTATGTTGAAAAAATGAAGATATTAGACTATTTTATGATTGCAAATGGTAAAGAATGTGATTAAAGGCTCTTTTCCTATTTCAAAAGTTTTAGTTTTCGAGGGTAATAGCTACTATGTTGAAAAAATATATATATTATATATTTATATATATAAATATAAAAATATATAAAGGCTCTTTTCCTATATTTTAGTTTTCGAGTAATAGCTACGTATGTCTGAAAAAATGAAGATATTAGACTATTTTATGATTGCACATGGTAAAGAATGTGATTAAAGGCTCTTTTCCTATGTCAAAAGTTTTAGTTTTCGAGGGTAATAGCTTTGTCTGTGGAAAAAATGAAGATATTAGACTATTTTATGATTGCACATGGTAAAGAATGTGATTAAAGGCTCTTTTCCTATTTCAAAAGTTTTAGTTTTCGAGGGTAATAGCTACGTATGTGAAAAAATGAAGATATTAGACTATTTTATGATTGCAAATGGTAAAGAATGTGATTAAAGGCTCTTTTCCTATGTCAAAAGTTTTAGTTTTCGAGGGTAATAGCTACGTATGTTGAAAAAATGAAGATATTAGACTATTTTATGATTGCAAATGGTAAAGAATGTGATTAAAGGCTCTTTTCCTATGTCAAAAGTTTTAGTTTTCGAGGGTAATAGCTACGTATGTTGAAAAAATGAAGATATTAGACTATTTTATGATTGCAAATGGTAAAGAATGTGATTAAAGGCTCTTTTCCTATTTCAAAAGTTTTAGTTTTCGAGGGTAATAGCTACGTATGTTGAAAAAATGAAGATATTAGACTATTTTATGATTGCAAATGGTAAAGAATGTGATTAAAGGCTCTTTTCCTATTTCAAAAGTTTTAGTTTTCGAGGGTAATAGCTACGTATGTTGAAAAAATGAAGATATTAGACTATTTTATGATTGCAAATATAAAGAATGTGATTAAAGGCTCTTTTCCTATGTCAAAAGTTTTAGTTTTCGAGGGTAATAGCTACGTATGTTGAAAAAATTAAGATATTAGACTATTTTATGATTGCAAATGGTAAAGAATGTGATTAAAGGCTCTTTTCCTATTTCAAAAGTTTTAGTTTTCGAGGGTAATAGCTACGTATGTTGAAAAAATGAAGATATTAGACTATTTTATGATTGCAAATGGTAAAGAATGTGATTAAAGGCTCTTTTCCTATTTCAAAAGTTTTAGTTTTCGAGGGTAATAGCTACGTATGTTGAAAAAATGAAGATATTAGACTATTTTATGATTGCAAATGGTAAAGAATGTGATTAAAGGCTCTTTTCCTATTTCAAAAGTTTTAGTTTTCGAGGGTAATAGCTACGTATGTTGAAAAAATGAAGATATTAGACTATTTTATGATTGCAAATGGTAAAGAATGTGATTAAAGGCTCTTTTCCTATGTCAAAAGTTTTAGTTTTCGAGGGTAATAGCTACGTATGTTGAAAAAATGAAGATATTAGACTATTTTATGATTGCAAATGGTAAAGAATGTGATTAAAGGCTCTTTTCCTATTTCAAAAGTTTTAGTTTTCGAGGGTAATAGCTACGTATGTTGAAAAAATGAAGATATTAGACTATTTTATGATTGCAAATGGTAAAGAATGTGATTAAAGGCTCTTTTCCTATTTCAAAAGTTTTAGTTTTCGAGGGTAATAGCTACGTATGTTGAAAAAATGAAGATATTAGACTATTTTATGATTGCAAATGGTAAAGAATGTGATTAAAGGCTCTTTTCCTATGTCAAAAGTTTTAGTTTTCGAGGGTAATAGCTACGTATGTTGAAAAAATGAAGATATTAGACTATTTTATGATTGCAAATGGTAAAGAATGTGATTAAAGGCTCTTTTCCTATTTCAAAAGTTTTAGTTTTCGAGGGTAATAGCTACGTATGTTGAAAAAATGAAGATATTAGACTATTTTATGATTGCAAATGGTAAAGAATGTGATTAAAGGCTCTTTTCCTATTTCAAAAGTTTTAGTTTTCGAGGGTAATAGCTACGTATGTTGAAAAAATGAAGATATTAGACTATTTTATGATTGCACATGGTAAAGAATGTGATTAAAGGCTCTTTTCCTATTTCAAAAGTTTTAGTTTTCGAGGGTAATAGCTACGTATGTTGAAAAAATGAAGATATTAGACTATTTTATGATTGCAAATGGTAAAGAATGTGATTAAAGGCTCTTTTCCTATTTCAAAAGTTTTAGTTTTCGAGGGTAATAGCTACGTATGTTGAAAAAATGAAGATATTAGACTATTTTATGATTGCAAATGGTAAAGAATGTGATTAAAGGCTCTTTTCCTATTTCAAAAGTTTTAGTTTTCGAGGGTAATAGCTACGTATGTTGAAAAAATGAAGATATTAGACTATTTTATGATTGCAAATGGTAAAGAATGTGATTAAAGGCTCTTTTCCTATTTCAAAAGTTTTAGTTTTCGAGGGTAATAGCTACGTATGTGAAAAAATGAAGATATTAGACTATTTTATGATTGCAATGGTAAAGAATGTGATTAAAGGCTCTTTTCCTATTTCAAAAGTTTTAGTTTTCGAGGGTAATAGCTACGTATGTTGAAAAAATGAAGATATTAGACTATTTTATGATTGCAAATGGTAAAGAATGTGATTAAAGGCTCTTTTCCTATTTCAAAAGTTTTAGTTTTCGAGGGTAATAGCTACGTATGTTGAAAAAATGAAGATATTAGACTATTTTATGATTGCAAATGGTAAAGAATGTGATTAAAGGCTCTTTTCCTATTTCAAAAGTTTTAGTTTTCGAGGGTAATAGCTACGTATGTGAAAAAATGAAGATATTAGACTATTTTATGATTGCAAATGGTAAAGAATGTGATTAAAGGCTCTTTTCCTATTTCAAAAGTTTTAGTTTTCGAGGGTAATAGCTACGTATGTTGAAAAAATGAAGATATTAGACTATTTTATGATTGCAAATGGTAAAGAATGTGATTAAAGGCTCTTTTCCTATGTCAAAAGTTTTAGTTTTCGAGGGTAATAGCTACGTATGTTGAAAAAATGAAGATATTAGACTATTTTATGATTGCAAATGGTAAAGAATGTGATTAAAGGCTCTTTTCCTATTTCAAAAGTTTTAGTTTTCGAGGGTAATAGCTACGTATGTTGAAAAAATGAAGATATTAGACTATTTTATGATTGCAAATGGTAAAGAATGTGATTAAAGGCTCTTTTCCTATTTCAAAAGTTTTAGTTTTCGAGGGTAATAGCTACGTATGTTGAAAAAATGAAGATATTAGACTATTTTATGATTGCAAATGGTAAAGAATGTGATTAAAGGCTCTTTTCCTATTTCAAAAGTTTTAGTTTTCGAGGGTAATAGCTACGTATGTTGAAAAAATGAAGATATTAGACTATTTTATGATTGCAAATGGTAAAGAATGTGATTAAAGGCTCTTTTCCTATTTCAAAAGTTTTAGTTTTCGAGGGTAATAGCTACGTATGTTGAAAAAATGAAGATATTAGACTATTTTATGATTGCAAATGGTAAAGAATGTGATTAAAGGCTCTTTTCCTATTTCAAAAGTTTTAGTTTTCGAGGGTAATAGCTACGTATGTTGAAAAAATGAAGATATTAGACTATTTTATGATTGCAAATGGTAAAGAATGTGATTAAAGGCTCTTTTCCTATGTCAAAAGTTTTAGTTTTCGAGGGTAATAGCTACGTATGTTGAAAAAATGAAGATATTAGACTATTTTATGATTGCAAATGGTAAAGAATGTGATTAAAGGCTCTTTTCCTATTTCAAAAGTTTTAGTTTTCGAGGGTAATAGCTACGTATGTGAAAAAATGAAGATATTAGACTATTTTATGATTGCAAATGGTAAAGAATGTGATTAAAGGCTCTTTTCCTATTTCAAAAGTTTTAGTTTTCGAGGGTAATAGCTACGTATGTTGAAAAAATGAAGATATTAGACTATTTTATGATTGCAAATGGTAAAGAATGTGATTAAAGGCTCTTTTCCTATTTCAAAAGTTTTAGTTTTCGAGGGTAATAGCTACGTATGTTGAAAAAATGAAGATATTAGACTATTTTATGATTGCAAACATAAAGAATGTGATTAAAGGCTCTTTTCCTATGTCAAAAGTTTTAGTTTTCGAGGGTAATAGCTACGTATGTTGAAAAAATGAAGATATTAGACTATTTTATGATTGCAAATGGTAAAGAATGTGATTAAAGGCTCTTTTCCTATTTCAAAAGTTTTAGTTTTCGAGGGTAATAGCTACGTATGTTGAAAAAATGAAGATATTAGACTATTTTATGATTGCAAATGGTAAAGAATGTGATTAAAGGCTCTTTTCTATTTCAAAAGTTTTAGTTTTCGAGGGTAATAGCTACGTATGTTGAAAAAATGAAGATATTAGACTATTTTATGATTGCAAATGGTAAAGAATGTGATTAAAGGCTCTTTTCCTATTTCAAAAGTTTTAGTTTTCGAGGGTAATAGCTACGTATGTTGAAAAAATGAAGATATTAGACTATTTTATGATTGCAAATGGTAAAGAATGTGATTAAAGGCTCTTTTCCTATTTCAAAAGTTTTAGTTTTCGAGGGTAATAGCTACGTATGTTGAAAAAATGAAGATATTAGACTATTTTATGATTGCAAATGGTAAAGAATGTGATTAAAGGCTCTTTTCCTATTTCAAAAGTTTTAGTTTTCGAGGGTAATAGCTACGTATGTTGAAAAAATGAAGATATTAGACTATTTTATGATTGCAAATGGTAAAGAATGTGATTAAAGGCTCTTTTCCTATTTCAAAAGTTTTAGTTTTCGAGGGTAATAGCTACGTATGTTGAAAAAATGAAGATATTAGACTATTTTATGATTGCAAATGGTAAAGAATGTGATTAAAGGCTCTTTTCCTATTTCAAAAGTTTTAGTTTTCGAGGGTAATAGCTACGTATGTCTGTGGAAAAAATGAAGATATTAGACTATTTTATGATTGCAAATGGTAAAGAATGTGATTAAAGGCTCTTTTCCTATTTCAAAAGTTTTAGTTTTCGAGGGTAATAGCTACGTATGTTGAAAAAATGAAGATATTAGACTATTTTATGATTGCAAATGGTAAAGAATGTGATTAAAGGCTCTTTTCCTATTTCAAAAGTTTTAGTTTTCGAGGGTAATAGCTACGTATGTGGAAAAAATGAAGATATTAGACTATTTTATGATTGCACATGGTAAAGAATGTGATTAAAGGCTCTTTTCCTATTTCAAAAGTTTTAGTTTTCGAGGGTAATAGCTACGTATGTTGAAAAAATGAAGATATTAGACTATTTTATGATTGCAAATGGTAAAGAATGTGATTAAAGGCTCTTTTCCTATTTCAAAAGTTTTAGTTTTCGAGGGTAATAGCTACGTATGTTGAAAAAATGAAGATATTAGACTATTTTATGATTGCAAATGGTAAAGAATGTGATTAAAGGCTCTTTTCCTATTTCAAAAGTTTTAGTTTTCGAGGGTAATAGCTACGTATGTGAAAAAATGAAGATATTAGACTATTTTATGATTGCAAATGGTAAAGAATGTGATTAAAGGCTCTTTTCCTATGTCAAAAGTTTTAGTTTTCGAGGGTAATAGCTACGTATGTTGAAAAAATGAAGATATTAGACTATTTTATGATTGCAAATGTAAAGAATGTGATTAAAGGCTCTTTTCCTATGTCAAAAGTTTTAGTTTTCGAGGGTAATAGCTACGTATGTTGAAAAAATGAAGATATTAGACTATTTTATGATTGCAAATGGTAAAGAATGTGATTAAAGGCTCTTTTCCTATTCAAAAGTTTTAGTTTTCGAGGGTAATAGCTACGTATGTTGAAAAAATGAAGATATTAGACTATTTTATGATTGCAAATGGTAAAGAATGTGATTAAAGGCTCTTTTCCTATTTCAAAAGTTTTAGTTTTCGAGGGTAATAGCTACGTATGTTGAAAAAATGAAGATATTAGACTATTTTATGATTGCAAATGGTAAAGAATGTGATTAAAGGCTCTTTTCCTATTTCAAAAGTTTTAGTTTTCGAGGGTAATAGCTACGTAGTTGAAAAAATGAAGATATTAGACTATTTTATGATTGCAAATGGTAAAGAATGTGATTAAAGGCTCTTTTCCTATTTCAAAAGTTTTAGTTTTCGAGGGTAATAGCTACGTATGTTGAAAAAATGAAGATATTAGACTATTTTATGATTGCAAATGGTAAAGAATGTGATTAAAGGCTCTTTTCCTATTTCAAAAGTTTTAGTTTTCGAGGGTAATAGCTACGTATGTTGAAAAAATGAAGATATTAGACTATTTTATGATTGCAAATGGTAAAGAATGTGATTAAAGGCTCTTTTCCTATTTCAAAAGTTTTAGTTTTCGAGGGTAATAGCTACGTATGTTGAAAAAATGAAGATATTAGACTATTTTATGATTGCAAATGGTAAAGAATGTGATTAAAGGCTCTTTTCCTATTTCAAAAGTTTTAGTTTTCGAGGGTAATAGCTACGTATGTGAAAAAATGAAGATATTAGACTATTTTATGATTGCAAATGGTAAAGAATGTGATTAAAGGCTCTTTTCCTATTTCAAAAGTTTTAGTTTTCGAGGGTAATAGCTACGTATGTTGAAAAAATGAAGATATTAGACTATTTTATGATTGCAAATGGTAAAGAATGTGATTAAAGGCTCTTTTCCTATGTCAAAAGTTTTAGTTTTCGAGGGTAATAGCTACGTATGTTGAAAAAATGAAGATATTAGACTATTTTATGATTGCACATGGTAAAGAATGTGATTAAAGGCTCTTTTCCTATGTCAAAAGTTTTAGTTTTCGAGGGTAATAGCTACGTATGTTGAAAAAATGAAGATATTAGACTATTTTATGATTGCAAATGGTAAAGAATGTGATTAAAGGCTCTTTTCCTATGTCAAAAGTTTTAGTTTTCGAGGGTAATAGCTACGTATGTTGAAAAAATGAAGATATTAGACTATTTTATGATTGCAAATTGTAAAGAATGTGATTAAAGGCTCTTTTCCTATGTCAAAAGTTTTAGTTTTCGAGGGTAATAGCTACGTATGTTGAAAAAATGAAGATATTAGACTATTTTATGATTGCAAATGGTAAAGAATGTGATTAAAGGCTCTTTTCCTATTTCAAAAGTTTTAGTTTTCGAGGGTAATAGCTACGTATGTTGAAAAAATGAAGATATTAGACTATTTTATGATTGCAAATGGTAAAGAATGTGATTAAAGGCTCTTTTCCTATTTCAAAAGTTTTAGTTTTCGAGGGTAATAGCTACGTATGTTGAAAAAATGAAGATATTAGACTATTTTATGATTGCAAATGGTAAAGAATGTGATTAAAGGCTCTTTTCCTATTTCAAAAGTTTTAGTTTTCGAGGGTAATAGCTACGTATGTTGAAAAAATGAAGATATTAGACTATTTTATGATTGCAAATGGTAAATAATGTGATTAAAGGCTCTTTTTCTTATTTCAAAAGTTTTAGTTTTCGAGGGTAATAGCTATGTCTGTGGAAAAAATGAAGATATTAGACTCTTTTATGATTGCAAATGGTAAATAATGTGATTAAAGGCTCTTTTCCTATTTCAAAAGTTTTAGTTTTCGAGGGTAATAGCTACGTATGTTGAAAAAATGAAGATATTAGACTATTTTATGATTGCAAATGGTAAAGAATGTGATTAAAGGCTCTTTTCCTATTTCAAAAGTTTTAGTTTTCAAGGGTAATAGCTACGTAGGTTGAAAAAATGAAGATATTAGACTATTTTATGATTGCAAACTATAAAGAATGTGATTAAAGGATCTTTTCCTATGTCAAAAGTTTTAGTTTTCGAGGGTAATAAATAAATAATAAATAAATAATTTATTTATAACCCACAAAGTACATTAAACTGTGGAGTAAACACACAAAAAAAGAAAAAACAAGACAAAAAACATAACAACATAAATAACATAGCAGCATAACGACATACAACATAAATAAATTACCTCCAATCAATAAATGGCCAAAGAGGGTCAAAAACACCGACCATTTGCCGAGTTTTAAAACATATATCTTTAGATAAATGTTTCAGTCGCGAGGGCGCATCAACGATGTCAAATTTAGATACGACTGTATGATTCCGATACCACCGAGGCAGACGCAGCAAATACTTTCACTACTTAAAATATCCTGAGCGTATTTTCTTTGTATCCTTCTTGCGAAGGAGGAAAGCAAAACCAGAAAGATAAAAAACAGCAGGGGCACAAAAACTAGAATAAAGACGGCATAGTCCATTTCGGTTATACCGACCACGATTTGGTGAAATTTTCGCGTATCCAACCCGCATACTTTTCAGCACGGTGGACGTAATAGCGGAGCAAGTAGACGAAAGTGACGTGGAAAAAGAGGGACCCAACCATTTAATACTTGCTGAACATGGTATAGTTAAAGAACCCAAGCAAAGAGGTGATGCTGGTGGAGGACTCCCAAAACACAAAAACTCACATTTGGAGGCATTAACTGAAAGGCCTACTGTGGATAGCGCGGCTGAAAGCCGGTAGAAGTTGGTAATTAGACTATTTTTTGTCCGGCTAAGAAGCAGAACATCATCAGCATAAGCAACGTGACTAATGCCTAAATTATCATTGTAAAAAATTGACGGTTGAAGACGTTGGAGACACGAAGCTAAAACACATTTAAAAATGCTCGGGGATAACACGGCACCTTGCCTAACGCCTTTCTTAACAGGAATATACTCCCCTACCGTACCATTCCACTTCACCCTAACTGAAGAATTAGCATACCAATACTTAAGCACGGAAACAATAGAAAGGTTAACACCCGAGGCTGCTAGAGAAAACAAAGCATTTGAATGAATTACATTATCAAAAGCACTAGATATGTCAACAGTCAAACAATACAGGGGACTTTTTTGAGCAACAGCTTGTTTCATTAGCCGACCCACAATATGGTGAGCTTGAAAACAGCCCATAACTTTTCTAAAACCAAGCTGGAAGGGTGTAAAATTGCACTTGGAGTTAATGGCCGGTAGCAGTACATATTCAAATAGCTTACTAACAAAACAAGACACATTGATAGGACGATAATTAGAGCAAGCACTGGGGTCCTTACCCCTCTTGACTATGGGAGATATACAACCGGACAAAAAACTATCTGGCACAACGGACTGTGCCAAACACATCTGAAACAATAATTGCAAATGCTTTAGCAGTTCAGGACAATCATAGGCAAAAAAATTGAAGCAAAGACCATCACTATCGAGAGACTCAGACTTATTCACTTGCATAAGAGCTTGGAGTATAACACCAGATTCCACCGACAACACTTGAGATTGGTTGATACGAATTGGGAGGATTGAGTTTACAAGCTTTGTAAAATGATTTTGGAGATTAATATTAAACGAAAGCAAAATATTTTTATAATGAGAAACGAAGTCACATAGCCGAAGAGACGAATTAATTGGAGGTGAACACTTAACACTGTTTATAACAAGATCCCAGGATTTCTTGTCACAAGGACCATCCCAGGCATTCAGTCTCGCTCTACGCAGGGAATATTTGTACTCTCGTTTGGTTTTCTGTTTTATTTGATGTACTGAACCAGAAGAAGGACGATTACAGGCTATCCACATACGGAGCCAGAACTTAGCTTTTTGTTTAGCTATCTTCACTTTAGGATCAACTTTCCAAAAGGGATTGCGAGTACCCGTTCGCACGCACTCGGAGGGTACAGCTGTTTTAGCGGCAGACTTTAGACAGAACACTATTTGCTGATAATACGAGTTGATATCTATCCGCGTTGAAGTTGTAGATACAGATGTTTGCAATAAGTGGAATGGCACTTTAATAGATGATAATAACTGGGACAATGTCAATACATAAAGTGGAACATTGGTATTTTCCCAATTTAACTTTGAGCACCACTTGGGAGAGTTACGTTGCACAGAGGTCGCCATGGAGCAAGATAGTTGGCACGTGATTGGTAAATGATCGTCGTCGATTTTAGAGTCTTCCACATGAACTATTGATGAAAGTAGAGTTGAATCTGACACAATTACATGATCAAGGTTGGAAGTAAGACCACCACGATTGTGAATATAAGTAAATAGAAGATCTTTATCAGCAAGATGGAATCCTCCAGGTAGTGAATCGAGAAAGATTTCAGATCAGTCGGAATTAGATAATAAGTCAGTGTTCATGTCACCGGCGAGAACCCATTTGGTATTTTGTTTTGAAAGGTCGCTAAGTAGTGTTCGTAGGCGATTACATGCTTGTGAAAAACTAGACAATGACTGCACAGTCTTTTTATTACAGGGGAAATAAATGTTTATAAATGCGGTATCACCACATTTTATCGCTAAGATGTTAGCGTCGCTTTGCAATAATATCGGCTGAGTCTTGTGTCTGAAATAGATGGCCAGACCTCCTGATGGTCTTCCACGGGTTTTTTGGGCGGCTCTCAAGAAGGTATAATGGGTCCGAGAACGCTTTAGGCTATCAACATTCACTTTAGAGAGAAGGTGCTCCTGTAGAAACACAATATCATTTTCAAGTAGCTCACTTATCAGTAGATCCTTGTCTTTTGTACCATTAATATTAAGGGAAACAAAGCTAAACGGAGTTTGAGCATTCATTTATTAGCGTTGTTGAGAGCTGATCGGAGAACTTTGCATTACAGGCTAAAACTTACGTGTTCCATAGTGCAATTTGCACATTTTGGCGAGGCTTGGCAAGGGTATTCCTTGGAATTCACATGAGGGCCAGAACATCTGGAACACTTGGGATGTGCTGGTGAGCTGGGACAAGCTCCAATCAGGTGATCAGTACTTTGACAGCGAAAGCATCGACGTGGAATGGATTGAAAGGGCTTAGCGCGAAAAATTTCATATTCAATACGGATTCCCGACTCCAGAACCGCATTCAGAGCGGTTTTGTCGACGAACTCGAGGCGAAAAGTTCAAGAGTCGCCGATAATTATCTTGAATAATTATGGGGTATATCCCGGACCACAGCTAAAGGCTTTTTATCAATCACTCTGGCTCCAACGTTAGGGATGGAGCTAGTAACAGCTTCAGCAAGCGAGTCGGCTGAGCGCTTATCGCGTACCATCACAACCCAGCTTTTGTTATGTGGTTTAGATTTTAGACTTATGATTCCGTCGTGACCATCCAACGTTTCGAGCTTCTTCATGCGAAGGATAGGGTCGTTGAGCTCCGGGGGTGGGTCTCTTACAACGACAGCGTAGGACGGTTTTTTCGTATTTTGAGTAGGGGCTACAAGCTTAGACTGTCCCTCTGTAACCTTAGACGCAATATCACGCAGCTGTTCAAGGCAAGAATTCACCTTGGCACTGAGGGTACTGAAGGCATCGACAGGGATCATTGGCACTTCGCTGGGACATTTGATAACAAAGTCCGGAAGCTTTATGTTCTGGGAATCACACTTTACAAGCGAAGAAATAATGTCCGAAGCACAGTTTAATGCAGCATTGGCTCCTACGCGCTTCGATGGGATTTCATTCGGAAAAAGATTTTAAAAAAACAATTTACGGGTCTCACCAAGAGAAGAAGACTCGAAGAAATCGGCCAAGTACTCTTTTATCGTATCGGGCGAAACTCCTTTAGCAAGATTTTTCTGTACAAAGCACAGGATAGGATTGTAGAAAAGTTCATTTTCGCACCAATTGCCAATTCCCATTTTCTCTAGATTGAAGGTTCACTTGCGAGAGAAGTAAGGGAAGCGTTGGAGGCTGCCTACCTTGTCCCCGCAATTTAAGGGACAAGCCCGGCGGGTACCACGGCTCTTGCAAACAGCTCTCCCCCACCCTTCTGCTTACTTTTCTCCTCTCACCTTTATCGAAAACTATTTCAAAAGTTTTAGTTTTCGAGGGTAATAGCTATGTCTGTGGAAAAAATGAAGATATTAGACTATTTTATGATTGCAAATGGTAAATAATGTGATTAAAGGCTCTTTTCCTATTTCAAAAGTTTTAGTTTTCGAGGGTAATAGCTACGTATGTTGAAAATATGAAGATATTAGACTATTTTATGATTGCAAATGGTAAAGTATGTGATTATAGGCTCTTTTCCTATGTCAAAAGTTTTAGTTTTCGAGGGTAATAGCTACGTATGTTGAAAAAATGAAGATATTAGACTATTTTATGATTGCAAATGGTAAAGAATGTGATTAAAGGCTCTTTTCCTATGTCAAAAGTTTTGGTTTTCGAGGGTAATAGCTACGTATGTTGAAAAAATGAAGATATTAGACTATTTTATGATTGCAAATGGTAAAGAATGTGATTAAAGGCTCTTTTCCTATTTCAAAAGTTTTAGTTGTCGAGGGTAATAGCTTTGTCTGTGGAAAAAATGAAGATATTAGACTATTTCATGATTGCACATGGTAAAGAATGTGATTAAAGGCTCTTTTCCTATTTCAAAAGTTTTAGTTTTCGAGGGTAATAGCTACATATGTTGAAAAAATGAAGATATTAGACTATTTTATGATTGCACATGGTAAAGAATGTGATTAAAGGCTGTTTTCCTATGTCAAAAGTTTTAGTTTTTGAGGGTCATAGCTTTGTCTGTGGAAAAAATGAAGATATTAGACAATTTTATGATTGCACATGGTAAAGAATGTGATTAAAGGCTCTTTTCCTATTTCAAAAGTTTTAGTTTTCGAGGGTAATAGCTACGTATGTTGAAAAAATGAAGATATTAAACTATTTTATGATTGCAAATGGTAAAGAATGTGATTAAAGGCTCTTTTCCTATTTCAAAAGTTTTAGTTTTCGAGGGTAAGAGCTTTGTCTGTGGAAAAAATGAAGATATTGGACAATTTTATGATTGCACGTGGTAAAGAATGTGATTAAAGGCTCTTTTCATATTTCAAAAGTTTTAGTTTTCGAGGGTAATAGCTTCGTATGTTGAAAAAATGAAGATATTAGACTATTTTATGATTGCAAATGGTAAAGAATGTGATTAAAGCCTCTTTTCCTATTTCAAAAGTTTTAGTTTTTGAGGGTAATAGCTACGTATGATGAAAAAATGAAGATATTAGACTATTTTATGATTGCAAATGGTAAAGAATGTGATTAAAGGCTCTTTTCCTATTTCAAAAGTTCTAGTTTTCTAGGGTAATAGCTACGTATGTTGAAAAAATGAAGATATTAGACTATTTTATGATTGCAAATGGTAAAGAATGTGATTAAAGGCTCTTTTCCTATGTCAAAAGTTTTAGTTTCGAGGGTAATAGCTACGTATGTTTAAAAAATGAAGATATTAGACTATTTTATGATTGCAAATGGTAAAGAATGTGATTAAAGGCTCTTTTCCTATTTCAAAAGTATTAGTTTTTGAGGGTAAGAGCTTTGTCTGTGGAAAAAATGAAGATATTAGACAATTTTATGATTGCACATGGTAAAGAATGTGATTAAAGGCTCTTTTCCTATTTCAAAAGTTTTAGTTTTCGAGGGTAATAGCTACGTATGTTGAAAAAATGAAGATATTAGACTATTTTATGATTGCAAATGGTAAAGAATGTGATTAAAGGCTCTTTTCCTATGTCAAAAGTTTTAGTTTTCGAGGGTAATAGCTTTGTCTGTGGAAAAAATGAAGATATTAGACAATTTTATGATTGCACATGGTAAAGAATGTGATTAAAGGCTCTTTTCCTATTTCAAAAGTTTTAGTTTTCGAGGGTAATAGCTACGTATGTTGAAAAAATGAAGATATTAAACTATTTTATGATTGCAAATGGTAAAGAATGTGATTAAAGGCTCTTTTCCTATGTCAAAGTTTTAGTTTTCGAGGGTAATAGCTACGTATGTTGAAAAAATGAAGATATTAGACTATTTTATGATTGCAAATGGTAAAGAATGTGATTAAAGGCTCTTTTCCTATTTCAAAAGTTTTAGTTTTCGAGGGTAAGAGCTTTGTCTGTGGAAAAAATGAAGATATTGGACGATTTTATGATTGCACGTGGTAAAGTATGTGATTAAAGGCTCTTTTCATATTTCAAAAGTTTTAGTTTTCGAGGGTAATAGCTTCGTATGTTGAAAAAATGAAGATATTAGACTATTTTATGATTGCAAATGGTAAAGAATGTGATTAAAGCCTCTTTTCCTATTTCAAAAGTTTTAGTTTTTGAGGGTAATAGCTACGTATGATGAAACAATGAAGATATTAGACTATTTTATGATGGCAAATGGTAAAGAATGTGATTAAAGGCTCTTTTCCCATTTCAAAAGTTCTAGTTTTCTAGGGTAATAGCTACGTATGTTGAAAAAATGAAGATATTAGACTATTTTATGATAGCAAATGGTAAAGAATGTGATTAAAGGCTCTTTTCCTATGTCAAAAGTTTTAGTTTCGAGGGTAATAGCTACGTATGTTGAAAAAATGAAGATATTAGACTATTTTATGATTGCAAATGGTAAAGAATGTGATTAAAGGCTCTTTTCCTATTTCAAAAGTATTAGTTTTTGAGGGTAAGAGCTTTGTCTGTGGAAAAAATGAAGATATTAGACAATTTTATGATTGCACATGGTAAAGAATGTGATTAAAGGCTCTTTTCCTATTTCAAAAGTTTTAGTTTTCGAGGGTAATAGCTACGTATGTTGAAAAAATGAAGATATTAGACTATTTTATGATTGCAAATGGTAAAGAATGTGATTAAAGGCTCTTTTCCTATGTCAAAAGTTTTAGTTTTCGAGGGTAATATCTACGTATGTTGAAAAAATGAAGATATTAGACAATTTTATGATTGCACATGGTAAAGAATGTGATTAAAGGCTCTTTTCCTATTTCAAAAGTTTTAGTTTCGAGGGTAATAGCTACGTATGTTGAAAAAATGAAGATATTAGACTATTTTATGATTGCAAATGGTAAACAATGTGATTAAAGGCTCTTTTCCTATTTCAAAACTTTT
>NW_027064755.1:0-24663 GCF_032884065.1 Artemia franciscana
ATTAAAGATTGCAAATGGTAAAGAATGTGATTAAAGGCTCTTTTCCTATTTCAAAAGTTTTAGTTTTCGAGGGTAATAGCTTTGTTTGTGGAAAAAATGAAGATATTAGACTATTTTATGATTGCACATGGTAAAGAATGTGATTAAAGGCTCTTTTCCTATGTCAAAAGTTTTAGTTTTCGAGCACATGGTAAAGAATGTGATTAAAGGCTCTTTTCCTATTTCAAAAGTTTTAGTTTTCGAGGGTAATAGCTACGTATGTTGAAAAAATGAAGATATTAGACTATTTTATGATTGCAAATGGTAAAGAATGTGATTAAAGGCTCTTTTCCTATGTCAAAAGTTTTAGTTTTCGAGGGTAATAGCTACGTACGTTGAAAAAATGAAGATATTAGACTATTTTATGATTGCAAATGGTAAAGAATGTGATTAAAGGCTCTTTTCCTATTTCAAAAGTTTTAGTTTTCGAGGGTAATAGCTACGTATGTTGAAAAAATGAAGATATTAGACTATTTTATGAGTGCAAATGGTAAAGAATGTGATTAAAGGCTCTTTTCCTGTTTCAAAAATTTTAGTTTTCGAGGGTAACAGCTACGTATGTTGAAAAAATGAAGATATTAGACAATTTTATGATTGCAAATAGTAAAGAATGTGATTAAAGGCTCTTTTCCTATTTTAAAAGTTTTAGTTTTCGAGGGTAATAGCTACGTATGTTGAAAAAATGAAGATATTAGACTATTTTATGATTGCAAATGGTAAAGAATGTGATTAAAGGCTCTATTCCTATTTCAAAAGTTTTAGGTTTCGATGGTAATAGCTTTGTTTGTGGAAAAAATGAAGATATTAGACTATTTTATGATTGCACATGGTAAAGAATGTGATTAAAGGCTCTTTTCCTATGTCAAAAGTTTTAGTTTTCGAGCACATGGTAAAGAATGTGATTAAAGGCTCTTTTCCTATTTCAAAAGTTTTAGTTTTCGAGGGTAATAGCTACGTATGTTGAAAAAATGAAGATATTAGACTATTTTATGATTGCAAATGGTAAAGAATGTGATTAAAGGCTCTTTTCCTATTTCAAAAGTTTTAGTTTTCGAGGGTAATAGCTACGTATGTTGAAAAAATGAAATATTAGACTATTTTATGATGCAAATGGTAAAGAATGTGATTAAAGGCTCTTTTCCTATTTCAAAAGTTTTAGTTTTCGAGGGTAATAGCTACGTATGTTGAAAAAATGAAGATATTAGACTATTTTATGATTGCAAATGGTAAAGAATGTGATTAAAGGCTCTTTTCCTATGTCAAAAGTTTTAGTTTTCGAGGGTAATAGCTACGTATGTTGAAAAAATGAAGATATTAGACTATTTTATGATTGCAAATGGTAAAGAATGTGATTAAAGGCTCTTTTCCTATTTCAAAAGTTTTAGTTTTCGAGGGTAATAGCTTTGTTTGTGGAAAAAATGAAGATATTAGACTATTTTATGATTGCACATGGTAAAGAATGTGATTAAAGGCTCTTTTCCTATGTCAAAAGTTTTAGTTTTCGAGCACATGGTAAAGACATGGTAAAGAATGTGATTAAAGGCTCTTTTCCTATTTCAAAAGTTTTAGTTTTCGAGGGTAATAGCTACGTATGTTGAAAAAATGAAGATATTAGACTATTTTATGATTGCAAATGGTAAAGAATGTGATTAAAGGCTCTTTTCCTATGTCAAAAGTTTTAGTTTTCGAGGGTAATAGCTACGTATGTTGAAAAAATGAAGATATTAGACTATTTTATGATTGCAAATGGTAAAGAATGTGATTAAAGGCTCTTTTCCTATTTCAAAAGTTTTAGTTTTCGAGGGTAATAGCTACGTATGTTGAAAAAATGAAGATATTAGACTATTTTATGATGCAAATGGTAAAGAATGTGATTAAAGGCTCTTTTCCTATTTCAAAAGTTTTAGTTTTCGAGGGTAACAGCTGTTGTAAAAAATGAAGATATTAGACTATTTTATGATTGCAATAAAGAATGTGATTAAAGGCTCTTTTCCTATGAAAAGTTTTAGTTTTCGAGCAATGGTAAAGAATGTGATTAAAGGCTCTTTTCCTATGTTCAAAAGTTTTAGTTTTCGAGGGTAATAGCTACGTTGTTGAAAAAATGAAGATATTAGACTATTTTATGATTGCAAATGGTAAAGAATGTGATTAAAGGCTCTTTTCCTATTTCAAAAGTTTTAGTTTTCGAGGGTAATAGCTACGTATGTTGAAAAAATGAAGATATTAGACTATTTTATGAGTGCAAATGGTAAAGAATGTGATTAAAGGCTCTTTTCCTGTTTAAAAATTTTTAGTTTTCGAGGGTAACAGCTACGTATGTTGAAAAAATGAAGATATTAGACAATTTTATGATTGCAAATAGTAAAGAATGTGATTAAAGGCTCTTTTCCTATTTTAAAAGTTTTAGTTTTCGAGGGTAATAGCTACGTATGTTGAAAAAATGAAGATATTAGACTATTTTATGATTGCAAATGGTAAAGAATGTGATTAAAGGCTCTATTCCTATTTCAAAAGTTTTAGGTTTCGATGGTAATAGCTTTGTTTGTGGAAAAAATGAAGATATTAGACTATTTTATGATTGCACATGGTAAAGAATGTGATTAAAGGCTCTTTTCCTATGTCAAAAGTTTTAGTTTTCGAGCACATGGTAAAGAATGTGATTAAAGGCTCTTTTCCTATTTCAAAAGTTTTAGTTTTCGAGGGTAATAGCTACGTATGTTGAAAAAATGAAGATATTAGACTATCTTATGAATGCAAAGGGTAAAGAATGTGATTAAAGGCTCTTTTCCTATGTCAAAAGTTTTAGTTTTCGAGCACATGGTAAAGAATGTGATTAAAGGCTCTTTTCCTATTTCAAAAGTTTTAGTTTTCGAGGGTAATAGCTAAGTATGTTGAAAAAATGAAGATATTAGACTATTTTATGATTGCAAATGGTAAAGAATGTGATTAAAGGCTCTTTTCCTATGTCAAAAGTTTTAGTTTTCGAGGGTAATAGCTACGTATGTTGAAAAAATGAACATATTAGACTATTTTATGATTGCAAATGGTAAAGAATGTGATTAAAGGCTCTTTTCCTATTTCAAAAGTTTTAGTTTTCGAGGGTAATAGCTTTGTTTGTGGAAAAAATGAAGATATTAGACTATTTTATGATTGCACATGGTAAAGAACGTGATTAAAGGCTCTTTTCCTATGTCAAAAGTTTTAGTTTTCGAGCACATGGTAAAGAATGTGATTAAAGGCTCTTTTCCTATTTCAAAAGTTTTAGTTTTTGAGGGTTATAGCTACGTATGTTGAAAAAATGAAGATATTTGACTATTTTATGATTGCAAATGGTAAAGAATGTGATTAAAGGCTCTTTTCCTATGTCAAAAGTTTTAGTTTTCGAGGTTAATAGCTACGTACGTTGAAAAAATGAAGATATTAGACTATTTTATGATTGCAAATGGTAAAAAGAATGTGATTAAAGGCTCTTTTCCTATTTCAAAAGTTTTAGTTTTCGAGGGTAATAGCTACGTATGTTGAAAAAATGAAGATATTAGACTATTTTATGAGTGCAAATGGTAAAGAATGTGATTAAAGGCTCTTTTCCTGTTTAAAAATTTTTAGTTTTCGAGGGTAACAGCTACGTATGTTGAAAAAATGAAGATATTAGACAATTTTATGATTGCAAATAGTAAAGAATGTGATTAAAGGCTCTTTTCCTATTTTAAAAGTTTTAGTTTTCGAGGGTAATAGCTTTGTTTGTGGAAAAAATGAAGATATTAGACTATTTTATGATTGCACATGGTAAAGAATGTGATTAAAGGCTCTTTTCCTATGTGAAAAGTTTTAGTTTTCGAGCACATGGTAAAGAATGTGATTAAAGGCTCTTTTCCTATTTCAAAAGTTTTAGTTTTCGAGGGTAATAGCTACGTATGTTGAAAAAATGAAGATATTAGACTATTTTATGATGCAAATGGTAAAGAATGTGATTAAAGGCTCTATTCCTATTTCAAAAGTTTTAGGTTTCGATGGTAATAGCTTTGTTTGTGGAAAAAATGAAGATATTAGACTATTTTATGATTGCACATGGTAAAGAATGTGATTAAAGGCTCTTTTCCTATGTCAAAAGTTTTAGTTTTCGAGGGTAATAGCTACGTATGTTGAAAAATGAAGATATTAGACATTTTATGATTGCAATGGTAAAGAATGTGATTAAAGGCTCTTTTCCTATTTCAAAAGTTTTAGTTTTCGAGGGTAATAGCTTTGTTGTGAAAAAATGAAGATATTAGACTATTTTATGATTGCAATGGTAAAGAATGTGATTAAAGGCTCTTTTCCTATGTCAAAAGTTTTAGTTTTCGAGCACATGGTAAAGAATGTGATTAAAGGCTCTTTTCCTATTTCAAAAGTTTTAGTTTTCGAGGGTAATAGCTACGTATGTTGAAAAAATGAAGATATTAGACTATTTTATGATTGCAAATGGTAAAGAATGTGATTAAAGGCTCTTTTCCTATGTCAAAAGTTTTAGTTTTCGAGTGTAATAGCTACTATGTTGAAAAAATGAAATATTAGACTATTTTATGATTGCAAATGGTAAAGAATGTGATTAAAGGCTCTTTTCCTATTTCAAAAGTTTTAGTTTTCGAGGGTAATAGCTACTATGTTGAAAAAATGAAGATATTAGACTATTTTATGATTGCAAATGGTAAAGAATGTGATTAAAGGCTCTTTTCCTATGTCAAAAGTTTTAGTTTTCGAGGGTAATAGCTACGTATGTTGAAAAAATGAAGATATTAGACTATTTTATGATTGCAAATGGTAAAGAATGTGATTAAAGGCTCTTTTCCTATTTCAAAAGTTTTAGTTTTCGAGGGTAATAGCTACGTATGTTGAAAAAATGAAGATATTAGACTATTTTATGATTGCAAATGGTAAAGAATGTGATTAAAGGCTCTTTTCCTATGTCAAAAGTTTTAGTTTTCGAGCACATGGTAAAGAATGTGATTAAAGGCTCTTTTCCTATTTCAAAAGTTTTAGTTTTCGAGGGTAATAGCTACGTATGTTGAAAAAATGAAGATATTTGACTATTTTATGATTGCAAATGGTAAAGAATGTGATTAAAGGCTCTTTTCCTATGTCAAAAGTTTTAGTTTTCGAGGGTAATAGCTACGTATGTTGAAAAAATGAAGATATTAGACTATTTTATGATTGCAAATGGTAAAGAATGTGATTAAAGGCTCTTTTCCTATTTCAAAAGTTTTAGTTTTCGAGGGTAATAGCTACGTATGTTGAAAAAATGAAGATATTAGACTATTTTATGATTGCAAATGGTAAAGAATGTGATTAAAGGCTCTTTTCCTGTTTAAAAGTTTTAGTTTTCGAGGGTAATAGCTACGTATGTTGAAAAAATGAAGATATTAGACAATTTTATGATTGCACATGGTAAAGAATGTGATTAAAGGCTCTTTTCCTATTTTAAAAGTTTTAGTTTTCGAGGGTAATAGCTTTGTTGAAAAAATGAAGATATTAGACTATTTTATGATTGCAATGGTAAAGAATGTGATTAAAGGCTCTTTTCCTATGTGAAAAGTTTTAGTTTTCGAGCACATGGTAAAGAATGTGATTAAAGGCTCTTTTCCTATTTCAAAAGTTTTAGTTTTCGAGGGTAATAGCTACGTATGTTGAAAAAATGAAGATATTAGACTATTTTATGATTGCAAATGGTAAAGAATGTGATTAAAGGCTCTTTCCTATTTCAAAAGTTTTAGTTTTCGATGGTAATAGCTTTGTTTGTGGAAAAAATGAAGATATTAGACTATTTTATGATTGCACATGGTAAAGAATGTGATTAAAGGCTCTTTTCCTATTCAAAAGTTTTAGTTTTCGAGGGTAATAGCTACGTATGTTGAAAAATGAAGATATTAGACATTTTATGATTGCACATGGTAAAGAATGTGATTAAAGGCTCTTTTCCTATGTCAAAAGTTTTAGTTTTCGAGGGTAATAGTTACGTATGTTGAAAAAATGAAGATATTAGACTATTTTATGATTGCAAATGGTAAAGAATGTGATTAAAGGCTCTTTTCCTATTTCAAAAGTTTTAGTTTTCGAGGGTAATAGCTTTGTCTGTGGAAAAAATGAAGATATTAGACATTTTTATGATTGAACATAGTAAAGAATGTGATTAAAGGCTCTTTTCTTATTTCAAAAGTTTTAGTTTCGAGGGTAATAGCTACGTATGTTGAAAAAATGAAGATATTAGACTATTTTATGATTGCAAATGGTAAAGAATGTGATTAAAGGCTCTTTTCCTATGTCAAAAGTTTTAGTTTTCGAGGTAATAGCTACTATGTTGAAAAAATGAAGATATTAGACTATTTTATGATTGCAAATGGTAAAGAATGTGATTAAAGGCTCTTTTCCTATTTCAAAAGTTTTAGTTTTCGAGGATAATAGCTACTTATGTTGAAAAAATGAAGATATTAGACTATTTTATGATTGCAAATGGTAAAGACTGTGATTAAAGGCTCTTTTCCTATGTCAAAAGTTTTAGTTTTTGAGGGTAATAGCTACGTATGTTGAAAAAATGAAGATATTAGACTATTTTATGATTGCAAATGGTAAAGAATGTGATTAAAGGCTCTTTTCCTATGTCAAAAGTTTTAGTTTTCGAGGGTAATAGCTACGTATGTTGAAAAAATGAAGATATTAGACTATTTTATGATTGCAAATGGTAAAGAATGTGATTAAAGGCTCTTTTCCTGTTTCAAAAGTTTTAGTTTTCGAGGGTAATAGCTACGTATGTTGAAAAAATTAAGATATTAGACAATTTTATGATTGCAAATGGTAAAGAATGAGATTAAAGGCTCTTTTCCTATTTCAAAAGTTTTAGTTTTCGAGGGTAATAGCTAAGGCTCTTTCATATGTAAAAAATTTTAGTTTTCGAGGGTAATAGCTACGTATGTTGAAAAAATTAAGATATTAGACTATTTTATGAGTGCAAATGGTAAAGAATGTGATTAAAGGCTCTTTTCCTATTTCAAAAGTTTTAGTTTTCGAGGGTAATAGCTACATATGTTGAAAAAATGAAGATATTAGACAATTTTATGATTGCAAATGGTAAAGAATGTGATTAAAGGCTCTTTTCCTATGTCAAAAGTTTTAGTTTTCGAGGGCAATAGCTAAGGCTCTTTCCTATGTCAAAACTTTTAGTTTTCGAGCACATGGTAAAGAATGTGATTAAAGGCTCTTTTCCTATTTTAAAAGTTTTAGTTTTCGAGGGTAATAGCTACGTATGTTGAAAAAATGAAGATATTAGACTATTTTATGATTGCAAATGGTAAAGAATGTGATTAAAGGCTCTTTTACCTATGTCAAAAGTTTTAGTTTTCGAGGGTAATAGCTACGTATGTTGAAAAAATGAAGATATTAGACTATTTTATGATTGCAAATGGTAAAGAATGTGATTAAAGGCTCTTTTCCTATTTCAAAAGTTTTAGTTTTCGAGGGTAATAGCTACTCTTTCATATGTAAAAAATGTTGAAATAACGTATGAAATTAACATATTAGACAATTTATGATTGCACATGGTAAAGAATGTGATTAAAGGCTCTTTTCCTATTTCAAAAGTTTTAGTTTTCGAGGGTAATAGCTACGTATGTTGAATGAAAAGTTTTAGACTTTTCGATTGCACATGGTAAAGAATGTGATTAAAGGCTCTTTTCCTATTTCAAAAGTTTTAGTTTTCGAGGGTAATAGCTACGTATGTTGAAAAAATGAAGATATTAGACTATTTTATGATTGCAAATGGTAAAGAATGTGATTAAAGGCTCTTTTCCTATGTCAAAAGTTTTAGTTTTCGAGGGTAATAGCTTTGTTGTGGAAAAAATGAAGATATTAGACTATTTTATGATTGCAAATGGTAAAGAATGTGATTAAAGGCTCTTTTCCTATGTCAAAAGTTTTAGTTTTCGAGGGTAATAGCTACGTATGTTGAAAAAATGAAGATATTAGACTATTTTATGATTGCAAATGGTAAAGAATGTGATTAAAGGCTCTTTTCCTATTTCAAAAGTTTTAGTTTTCGAGGATAATAGCTACGTATGTTGAAAAAATGAAGATATTAGACTATTTTATGATTGCAAATGGTAAAGAATGTGATTAAAGGCTCTTTTCCTGTTTAAAAGTTTTAGTTTTCGAGGGTAATAGCTACATATGTTGAAAAAATGAAGATATTAGACAATTTTATGATTGCAAATGGTAAAGAATGTGATTAAAGGCTCTTTTCCTATTTTAAAAGTTTTAGTTTTCGAGGGTAATAGCTACGTATGTTGAAAAAATGAAGATATTAGACTATTTTATGATTGCAAATGGTAAAGAATGTGATTAAAGGCTCTTTTCCTATTTCAAAAGTTTTAGTTTTCGAGGGTAATAGCTACGTATGTTGAAAAAATGAAGATATTAGACTATTTTATGATTGCAAATGGTAAAGAATGTGATTAAAGGCTCTTTTCCTGTTTAAAAAATTTTAGTTTTCGAGGGTAATAGCTACGTATGTTGAAAAAATGAAGATATTAGACTATTTTATGATTGCAAATGGTAAAGAATGTGATTAAAGGCTCTTTTCCTATTTCAAAAGTTTTAGTTTTCGAGGGTAATAGCTTTGTCTGTGGAAAAAATGAAGATATTAGACTATTTTATGATTGCACATGGTAAAGAATGTGATTAAAGGCTCTTTTCCTATGTCAAAAGTTTTAGTTTTCGAGCACATGGTAAAGAATGTGATTAAAGGCTCTTTTCCTATTTCAAAAGTTTTAGTTTTCGAGGGTAATAGCTACGTATGTTGAAAAAATGAAGATATTAGACTATTTTATGATTGCAAATGGTAAAGAATGTGATTAAAGGCTCTTTTCCTATGTCAAAAGTTTTAGTTTTCGAGGGTAATAGCTACGTATGTTGAAAAAATGAAGATATTAGACTATTTTATGATTGCAAATGGTAAAGAATATGATTAAAGGCTCTTTTCCTATTTCAAAAGTTTTAGTTTTCGAGGGTAATAGCTACGTATGTTGAAAAAATGAAGATATTAGACTATATTTATGATTGCAATGGTAAAGAATGTGATTAAAGGCTCTTTTCCTATTTCAAAAGTTTTAGTTTTCGAGGGTAATAGCTACGTATGTTGAAAAAATGAAGATATTAGACATTTTTTGATTGCAAATGGTAAAGAATGTGATTAAAGGCTCTTTTCCTATGTTCAAAAGTTTTAGTTTTCGAGGGTAATAGCTACGTATGTTGAAAAAATGAAGATATTAGACAATTTTATGATTGCACATGGTAAAGAATGTGATTAAAGGCTCTTTTCCTATTTCAAAAGTTTTAGTTTTTGAGGGCAATAGCTACGTATGTTGAAAAAATGATGATATTAGACTATTTTAGGATTGCACAAGGTAAAGAATGTGCTTAAAGGCTCTTTTCCTACGTCAAAAGTTTTAGTTTTCGAGGGTAATAGCTACGTATGTTGAAAAAATGAAAGATATTAGACTATTTTATGATTGCAAATGGTAAAGAATGTGATTAAAAGGCTCTTTTCCTATGTCAAAAGTTTTAGTTTTCGAGGGTAATAGCTACGTATGTTGAAAAAATGAAGATATTAGACTATTTTATAATTGCAATGGTAAAGAATGTGATTAAAGGCTCTTTTCCTAGTTCAAAAGTTTTAGTTTTCGAGGGTAATAGCTAACGTATGTTGAAAAATGAAGATATTAGACAATTTTATGATTGCACATGGTAAAGAATGTGATTAAAGGCTCTTTTCCTATGTCAAAAGTTTTAGTTTTCGAGGGTAATAGCTACGTATGTTGAAAAAATGAAGATATTAGACTATTTTATGATTGCAAATGGTAAAGAATGTGATTAAAGGCTCTTTTTATATTTCAAAAGTTTTAGTTTTCGAGGGTAATAGCTTTGTCTGTGGAAAAAATGAAGATATTAGACATTTTATGATTGCAAATGGTAAAGAATGTGATTAAAGGCTCTTTTCCTATTTCAAAAGTTTTAGTTTTCGAGGGTAATAGCTACGTATGTTGAAAAAATGAAGATATTAGACTATTTTATGATTGCAAATGGTAAAGAATGTGATTAAAGGCTCTTTTCCTATTTCAAAAGTTTTAGTTTTTGAGGGCAATAGCTACGTATGTTGAAAAAATGAAGATATTAGACTATTTTAGGATTGCACAAGGTAAAGAATGTGCTTAAAGGCTCTTTTCCTACGTCAAAAGTTTTAGTTTTCGAGGGTAATAGCTACGTATGTTGAAAAAATAAAGATATTAGACTATTTTATGATTGCATATGGTAAAAAATGTGATTAAAGGCTCTTTTCCTATTTCAAAAGTTTTAGTTTTCGAGGGTAATAGCTAGAATGTGATTAAAGGCTCTTTTCCTATTTCAAAAGTTTTAGTTTTCGAGGGTAATAGATGAGTATGTTGAAAAAATGAAGATATTCGACTATTTTATGATTGCAAATGGTAAAGAATGTGATTAAAGACTCTTTTCCTATGTCAAAAGTTTTAGTTTTCGAGGGTAATAGCTACGTATGTTGAAAAAATGAAGATATTAGACTATTTTATGAATTGCACATGGTAAAGAATGTGATTAAAGGCTTCTTTTCCTAGTTCAAAAGTTTTAGTTTTCGAGGGTAATAGCTAACGTATGTTGAAAAAATGAAGATATTAGACAATTTTATGATTGCAAATGGTAAAGAATGTGATTAAAGGCTCTTTTCCTATGTCAAAAGTTTTAGTTTTCGAGGGTAATAGCTACGTATGTTGAAAAAATGAAGATATTAGACTATTTTATGATTGCAAATGGTAAAGAATGTGATTAAAGGCTCTTTTCCTATTTCAAAAGTTTTAGTTTTCGAGGGTAATAGCTACGTATGTTGAAAAAATGAAGATATTAGACATTTTTATGATTGCACATGGTAAAGAATGTGATTAAAGGCTCTTTTCCTATTTCAAAAGTTTTAGTTTTCGAGGGTAATAGCTACGTATGTTGAAAAAATGAAGATATTAGACTATTTTATGATTGCACATGGTAAAGAATGTGATTAAAGGCTCTTTTCCTATTTCAAAAGTTTTAGTTTCGAGGGTAATAGCTACGTATGTTGAAAAAATAAAGATATTAGACTATTTTATGATTGCAAATGGTAAAGAATGTGATTAAAGGCTCTTTTCCTATGTCAAAAGTTTTAGTTTTCGAGGGTAATAGCTACGTATGTTGAAAAAATGAGGATATTAGACTATTTTATGATTGCAAATGGTAAAGAATGTGATTAAAGGCTCTTTTCCTATTTCAAAAGTTTTAGTTTTCGAGGATAATAGCTACTTATGTTGAAAAAATGAAGATATTAGACTATTTTACGATTGCAAATGGTAAAGAATGTGATTAAAGGCTCTTTTCCTATGTCAAAAGTTTTAGTTTTCGAGGGTAATAGCTACGTATGTTGAAAAAATGAAGATATTAGACATTTTATGATTGCACATGGTAAAGAATGTGATTAAAGGCTCTTTTCCTATGTAAAAGTTTTAGTTTTCGAGGGTAATAGCTACGTATGTTGAAAAAATGAAGATATTAGACTATTTTATGATTGCACATGGTAAAGAATGTGATTAAAGGCTCTTTTTCTATTTCAAAAGTTTTAGTTTTCGAGGGTAATAGCTACGTATGTTGAAAAAATGAAGATATTAGACTATTTTAAGATTGCAAATGGTAAAGAATGTGATTAAAGGCTCTTTTCCTATTCAAAAGTTTTAGTTTTCGAGGGTAATAGCTACGTATGTTGACAAAATGAAGATATTAGACTATTTTATGATTGCAAATGGTAAAGAATGTGATTAAAGGCTCTTTTCCTATTTCAAAAGTTTTAGTTTTTGAGGGTAATAGCTACGTATGTTGAAAAAATGAAGATATTAGACTATTTTATGAGTGCAAATGGTAAAGAATGTGATTAAAGGCTCTTTTCCTATTTCAAAAGTTTTAGTTTTCGAGGGTAATAGCTACGTATGTTGAAAAAATGAAGATATTAGACATTTTATGATTGCAAATGGTAAAGAATGTGATTAAAGGCTCTTTTCCTATTCAAAAGTTTTAGTTTTCGAGGGTAATAGCTACGTATGTTGAAAAAATGAAGATATTAGACTATTTTATGATTGCAAATGGTAAAGAATGTGATTAAAGGCTCTTTTCCTATTCAAAAGTTTTAGTTTTCGAGGGTAATAGCTTTGTTGAAAAAATGAAGATATTAGACTATTTTATGATTGCACATGGTAAAGAACGTGATTAAAGGCTATTTTCCTATGTCAAAAGTTTTAGTTTTCGAGGGTAATAGCTAAGTACGTTGAAAAAATGAAGATATTAGACTATTTTATGATTGCAAATGGTAAAGAATGTGATTAAAGGCTCTTTTCCTATTTCAAAAGTTTTAGTTTTCGAGGGTAATAGCTACGTATGTTGAAAAAATGAAGATATTAGACTATTTTATGAGTGCAAATGGTAAAGAATGTGATTAAAGGCTCTTTTCCTATTTCAAAAGTTTTAGTTTTCGAGGGTAATAGCTACGTATGTTGAAAAAATGAAGATATTAGACAATTTTATGATTGCAAATGGTAAAGAATGTGATTAAAGGCTCTTTTCCTATTTCAAAAGTTTTAGTTTTCGAGGGTAATAGCTACGTATGTTGAAAAAATGAGATATTAGACTATTTTATGATTGCAAATGGTAAAGAATGTGATTAAAGGCTCTTTTCCTATTTCAAAAGTTTTAGTTTTCGAGGGTAATAGCTACGTATGTTGAAAAAATGAAGATATTAGACTATTTTATGATTGCAAATGGTAAAGAATGTGATTAAAGGCTCTTTTCCTGTTAAAAGTTTTAGTTTTCGAGGGTAATAGCTACGTATGTTGAAAAAATGAAGATATTAGACTATTTTATGATTGCAAATGGTAAAGAATGTGATTAAAGGCTCTATTCCTATTTCAAAAGTTTTAGTTTTCGAGGTAATAGCTTTGTTGAAAAAATGAAGATATTAGACTATTTTATGATTGCAAATGGTAAAGAATGTGATTAAAGGCTCTTTTCCTATGTTCAAAAGTTTTAGTTTTCGAGGGTAATAGCTTTGTCTGTGGAAAAAATGAAGATATTAGACTATTTTATGATTGCACATGGTAAAGAATGTGATTAAAGGCTCTTTTCCTATTTCAAAAGTTTTAGTTTTCGAGGGTAATAGCTACGTATGTTGAAAAAATGAAGATATTAGACTATTTTATGATTGCACATGGTAAAGAATGTGATTAAAGGCTCTTTTCCTATTTCAAAAGTTTTAGTTTTCGAGGGTAATAGCTACGTATGTTGAAAAAATGAAGATATTAGACCATTTTATGATTGCAAATGGTAAAGAATGTGATTAAAGGCTCTTTTCCTATGTCAAAAGTTTTAGTTTTCGAGGGTAATAGCTACGTATGTTGAAAAAATGAAGATATTAGACTATTTTATGATTGCAAATGGTAAAGAATGTGATTAAAGGCTCTTTTCCTATTTCAAAAGTTTTAGTTTTCGAGCACATGGTAAAGAATGTGATTAAAGGCTCTTTTCCTATTTCAAAAGTTTTAGTTTTCGAGGGTAATAGCTACGTATGTTGAAAAAATAAAGATATTAGACCATTTTATGATTGCAAATGGTAAAGAATGTGATTAAAGGCTCTTTTCCTATTCAAAAGTTTTAGTTTTCGAGGGTAATAGCTACGTATGTTGAAAAAATGAAGATATTAGACTATTTTATGATTGCAAATGGTAAAGAATGTGATTAAAGGCTCTTTTCCTATGTCAAAAGTTTTAGTTTTCGAGGGTAATAGCTACGTATGTTGAAAAAATGAAGATATTAGACTATTTTATGATTGCAAATGGTAAAGAATGTGATTAAAGGCTCTATTCCTATTTCAAAAGTTTTAGTTTTCGATGGTAATAGCTTTGTTTGTGGAAAAAATGAAGATATTAGACTATTTTATGATTGCACATGGTAAAGAATGTGATTAAAGGCTCTTTTCCTATGTCAAAAGTTTTAGTTTTCGAGCACATGGTAAAGAATGTGATTAAAGGCTCTTTTCCTATTTTAAAAGTTTTAGTTTTCGAGGGTAATAGCTACGTATGTTGAAAAAATGAAGATATTAGACTATTTTATGATTGCAAATGGTAAAGAATGTGATTAAAGGCTCTATTCCTATTTCAAAAGTTTTAGTTTTCGAGGGTAATAGCTACGTACGTTGAAAAAATGAAGATATTAGACTATTTTATGATTGCAAATGGTAAAGAATGTGATTAAAGGCTCTTTTCCTGTTTAAAAAATTTTAGTTTTCGAGGGTAATAGCTACGTATGTTGAAAAAATGAAGATATTAGACTATTTTATGATTGCAAATGGTAAAGAATGTGATTAAAGGCTCTATTCCTATTTCAAAAGTTTTAGTTTTCGATGGTAATAGCTTTGTTTGTGGAAAAAATGAAGATATTAGACTATTTTATGATTGCACATGGTAAAGAATGTGATTAAAGGCTATTTTCCTATGTCAAAAGTTTTAGTTTTCGAGGGTAATAGCTACGTATGTTGAAAAAATGAAGATATTAGACTATTTTATGAATGCAAATGGTAAAGAATGTGATTAAAGGCTCTTTTCCTATGTCAAAAGTTTTAGTTTTCGAGGGTAATAGCTACGTACGTTGAAAAAATGAAGATATTAGACTATTTTATGATTGCAAATGGTAAAGAATATGATTAAAGGCTCTTTTCCTATTTCAAAAGTTTTAGTTTTCGAGGGTAATAGCTACGTATGTTGAAAAAATGAAGATATTAGACTATTTTATGATTGCAATGGTAAAGAATGTGATTAAAGGCTCTTTTCCTATTTCAAAAGTTTTAGTTTTCGAGGGTAATAGCTACGTATGTTGAAAAAATGAAGATATTAGACAATTTTTTGATTGCAAATGGTAAAGAATTTGATTAAAGGCTCTTTTCCTATGTCAAAAGTTTTAGTTTTCGAGGGTAATAACTACGTATGTTGAAAAAATGAAGATATTAGACAATTTTATGATTGCACATGGTAAAGAATGTGATTAAAGGCTCTTTTCCTATTTCAAAAGTTTTCCTACGTCAAAAGTTTTAGTTTTCGAGGGTATTAGCTACGTATGTTGAAAAATTAAAGATATTAGACTATTTTATGATTGCAAATGGTAAAGAATGTGATTAAAGGCTCTTTTCCTATTCAAAAGTTTTAGTTTTCGAGGGTAATAGCTTTGTCTGTGGAAAAAATGAAGATATTAGACATTTTTATGATTGCACATGGTAAAGAATGTGATTAAAGGCTCTTTTCCTATTTCAAAAGTTTTAGTTTTCGAGGGTAATAGCAACGTATGTTGAAAAATGAAGATATTAGACTATTTTATGATTGCAAATGGTAAAGAATGTGATTAAAGGCTCTTTTCCTATTCAAAAGTTTTAGTTTTCGATGGTAATAGCTTTGTCTGTGGAAAAAATGAAGATATTAGACATTTTTATGATTGCACATGGTAAAGAATGTGATTAAAGGCTCTTTTCTTATTTCAAAAGTTTTAGTTTTCGAGGGTAATAGCTACGTATGTTGAAAAAATGAAGATATTAGAATATTTTATGATTGCACATAGTAAAGAATGTGATTAAAGGCTCTTTTCCTATTTCAAAAGTTTTAGATTTCGAGGGTAATAGCTACGTATGTTGAAAAAATGAAGATATTAGACCATTTTATGATTGCAAATGGTAAAGAATGTGATTAAAGGCTCTTTTCCTATGTCAAAAGTTTTAGTTTTCGAGGGTAATAGCTACGTATGTTGAAAAAATGAAGATATTAGACTATTTTATGATTGCAAATGGTAAAGAATGTGATTAAATGCTCTTTTCCTATTTCAAAAGTTTTAGTTTTCGAGGATAATAGCTACTTATGTTGAAAAAATGAAGATATTAGACTATTTTATGATTGCAAATGGTAAAGAATGTGATTAAAGGCTCTTTTCCTATGTCAAAAGTTTTAGTTTTCGAGGGTAATAGCTACGTATTGTTGAAAAAATGAAGATATTGGACTATTTTATGATTGCACATGGTAAAGAATGTGATTAAAGGCTCTTTTCCTATGTAAAAAATTTTAGTTTTCGAGGGTAATAGCTACGTATGTTGAAAAAATGAAGATATTAGACTATTTTATGATTGCACATGGTAAAGAATGTGATTAAAGGCTCTTTTTCTATGTCAAAAGTTTTAGTTTTCGAGGGTAATAGCTACGTATGTTGAAAAAATGAAGATATTAGACTGTTTTAAGATTGCAAATGGTAAAGAATGTGATTAAAGGCTCTTTTCCTATTCCAAAAGTTTTAGTTTTCGAGGGTAATAGCTACGTATGTTGAAAAAGTGAAGATATTAGACTATTTTATGATTGCACATGGTAAAGAATGTGCTTAAAGGCTCTTTTCCTATGTCAAAAGTTTTAGTTTTTGAGGGTAAGAGCTACGTATGTTGAAAAAATGAAGATATTAGACTATTTTATGATTGCATATGGTAAAAAATGTGATTAAAGGCTCTTTTCCTATTTCAAAAGTTTTAGTTTTCGAGGGTAATAGCTAGAATGTGATTAAAGGCTCTTTTCCTATTTCAAAAGTTTTAGTTTTCGAGGGTAATAGATGAGTATGTTGAAAAAATGAAGATATTCGACTATTTTATGATTGCAAATGGTAAAGAATGTGATTAAAGACTCTTTTCCTATGTCAAAAGTTTTAGTTTTCGAGGGTAATAGCTACGTATGTTGAAAAAATTAAGATATTAGACTATTTTATAATTGCACATGGTAAAGAATGTGATTAAAGGCTCTTTTCCTAGTTCAAAAGTTTTAGTTTTCGAGGGTAATAGCAACGTATGTTGAAAAATGAATATATTAGACAATTTTATGATTGCACATGGTAAAGAATGTGATTAAAGGCTCTTTTCCTATGTCAAAAGTTTTAGTTTTTGAGGGTAATAGCTACGTATGTTGAAAAAATGAAGATATTAGACTATTTTATGATTGCAAATGGTAAAGAATGTGATTAAAGGCTCTTTTTATATTTCAAAAGTTTTAGTTTTCGAGGGTAATAGCTTTGTCTGTGGAAAAAAATGAAGATATTAGACATTTTTATGATTGCACATGGTAAAGAATGTGATTAAAGGCTCTTTTCCTATTTCAAAAGTTTTAGTTTTCGAGGGTAATAGCTACGTATGTTGAAAAAATGAAGATATTAGAATATTTTATGATTGCACATAGTAAAGAATGTGATTAAAGGCTCTTTTCCTATTTCAAAAGTTTTAGATTTCGAGGGTAATAGCTACGTATGTTGAAAAAATGAAGATATTAGACCATTTTATGATTGCAAATGGTAAAGAATGTGATTAAAGGCTCTTTTCCTATGTCAAAAGTTTTAGTTTTCGAGGGTAATAGCTACGTATGTTGAAAAAATGAAGATATTAGACTATTTTATGATTGCAAATGGTAAAGAATGTGATTAAAGGCTCTTTTCCTATTTCAAAAGTTTTAGTTTTCGAGGATAATAGCTACTTATGTTGAAAAAATGAAGATATTAGACTATTTTATGATTGCAAATGGTAAAGAATGTGATTAAAGGTTTTTTTCCTATGTCAAAAGTTTTAGTTTTCGAGGGTAATAGCTACGTATGTTGAAAAAATGAAGATATTAGACTATTTTATGATTGCACGTGGTAAAGAATGTGATTAAAGGCTCTTTTCCTATGTAAAAAATTTTAGTTTTCGAGGGTAATAGCTACGTATGTTGAAAAAATGAAGATATTAGACTATTTTATGATTGCACATGGTAAAGAATGTGATTAAAGGCTCTTTTTCTATGTCAAAAGTTTTAGTTTTCGAGGGTAATAGCTACGTATGTTGAAAAAATGAAGATATTAGACTATTTTAAGATTGCAAATGGTAAAGAATGTGATTAAAGGCTCTTTTCCTATTCCAAAAGTTTTAGTTTTCGAGGGTAATAGCTACGTATGTTGAAAAAATGAAGATATTAGACTATTTTATGATTGCAAATGGTAAAGAATGTGATTAAAGGCTCTTTTCCTATTTCAAAAGTTTTAGTTTTCGAGGGTAAGAGCTACGTATGTTGAAAAAATGAAGATATTAGACTATTTTATGATTGCAATGGTAAAGAATGTGATTAAAGGCTCTTTTCCTGTTTCAAAAGTTTTAGTTTTCGAGGGTAATAGCTACGTATGTTGAAAAAATGAAGATATTAGAACATTTTATGATCGCGAATGGTAAAGAATGTGATTAAAGGCTCTTTTCCTATTTTAAAAGTTTTAGTTTTCGAGGGTAATAGCTACGTATGTTGAAAAAATGAAGATATTAGACTATTTTATGATTGCAAATGGTAAAGAATGTGATTAAAGGCTCTTTTCCTATGTCAAAAGTTTTAGTTTTCGAGGGTAATAGCTACGTATGTTGAAAAAATGAAGATATTAGACTATTTTATGATTGCACATGGTAAAGAACGTGATTAAAGGCTCTTTTCCTATGTCAAAAGTTTTAGTTTTCGAGCACATGGTAATGAATGTGATTAAAGGCTCTTTTCCTATTTCAAAAGTTTTAGTTTTCGAGGGTAATAGCTACGTATGTTGAAAAAATGAAGATATTAGACTATTTTATGATTGCAAATGGTAAAGAATGTGATTAAAGGCTCTTTTCCTATGTCAAAAGTTTTAGTTTTCGAGGGTAATAGCTACGTACGTTGAAAAAATGAAGATATTAGACTATTTTATGATTGCAAATGGTAAAGAATGTGATTAAAGGCTCTTTTCCTATTTCAAAAGTTTTAGTTTTCGAGGGTAATAGCTACGTATGTTGAAAAAATGAAGATATTAGACTATTTTATGATTGCAAATGGTAAAGAATGTGATTAAAGGCTCTTTTCCTATTTCAAAAGTTTTAGTTTCGAGGGCAATAGCTACGTATGTTGAAAAAATGAAGATATTAGACTATTTTATGATTGCAAATGGTAAAGAATGTGATTAAAGGCTCTATTCCTATTTCAAAAGTTTTAGTTTCCGATGGTAATAGCTTTGTTTGTGGAAAAAATGAAGATATTAGACTATTTTATGATTGCACATGGTAAAGAATGTGATTAAAGGCTCTTTTCCTATGTCAAAAGTTTTAGTTTTCGAGCACATGGTAAAGAATGTGATTAAAGGCTCTTTTCCTATTTCAAAAGTTTTAGTTTTCGAGGGTAATAGCTACGTACGTTGAAAAAATGAAGATATTAGACTATTTTATGATTGCAAATGGTAAAGAATGTGATTAAAGGCTCTTTTCCTATTTCAAAAGTTTTAGTTTTCGAGGGTAATAGCTACGTATGTTGAAAAAATTAAGATATTAGACTATTTTATGATTGCAATGGTAAAGAATGTGATTAAAGGCTCTTTTCCTATTTCAAAAGTTTTAGTTTTCGAGGGTAATAGCTACGTATGTTGAAAAAGTGAAGATATTAGACTATTTTATGATTGCAAATGGTAAAGAATGTGATTAAAGGCTCTTTTCCTATGTCAAAAGTTTTAGTTTTCGAGGGTGATAGCTACGTACGTTGAAAAAATGAAGATATTAGACTATTTTATGATTGAAAATGGTAAAGAATGTGATTAAAGGCTCTTTTCCTATTTCAAAAGTTTTAGTTTTCGAGGGTAATAGCTACGTATGTTGAAAAAATGAAGATATTAGACTATTTTATGATTGCAATGGTAAAGAATGTGATTAAAGGCTCTTTTCCTATTTCAAAAGTTTTAGTTTTCGAGGGTAATAGCTACGTATGTTGAAAAAATGAAGATATTAGGGCTGTGATTATAAAATAGAATATGCAATCATAAAATAGTCTAATATCTTCATTTTTTCAAAATACGTAGCTATTACCCTCGAAAACTAAAACTTTTGACATAGGAAAAGAGCATTTAATCACATTCTTTACCATTTGCAATCATAAAATAGTCTAATATCTTCATTTTTTCAACATACGTAGCCCTTACCCTCGAAAACTAAAACTTTGACATAGGAAAAGAGCCTTTAATCACATTCTTTACCATTTGCAATCATAAAATAGTCGAATATCTTCATTTTTTCAACATACTCAGCTATTACCCTCGAAAACTAAAACTTTTGAAATAGGAAAAGAGCCTTTAATCACATTCTTTACCATTTGCAATCATAAAATAGTCTAATATCTTCATTTTTTCAACATATGTAGCTATTACCCCCGAAAAGTGAAACTTTTGAAATAGGAAAAGAGAATTTTATCACATTCTTTACCATTTGCAATCATAAAATAGTCTAATATCTTCATTTTTTCAACATACGTAGCTATTACCCTCGAAAACTAAAACTTTTAAAATAGGAAAAGAGCCTTTAATCACATTCTTTACCATTTACAATCATAAAATTGTCTAATATCTTCATTTTTTCACCATACGTAGATATTACCCTCGAAAACTAAAACTTTTGAAATAGAAAAAGAGCCTTTAATCACATTCTTTACCATTTGCAATCATAAAATAGTCTAATATCTTCATTTTTTTCAACATACGTAGCTATTACCCTCGAAAACTAAAACTTTTGACATAGGAAAAGAGCCTTTAATCACATTCTTTACCATTTGCAATCATAAAATAGTGTAATATCTTCATTTTTTCAACATACGTAGCTATTACCCTCGAAAACTAAAACTTTTGACATAGGAAAACAGCCTTTAATCACATTCTTTACCATTTGCAATCATAAAATAGTCTAATATCTTCATTTTTTCAACATACGTAGCTATTACTCTCGAAAACTAAAACTTTTGAAATAGGAAAAGAGCCTTTAATCACATTCTTTACCATTTGCAATCATAAAATAGTCTAATATCTTCATTTTTTCAACTTACGTAGCTATTACCCTCGAAAACTAAAACTTTTGAAATAGGAAAAGAGCCTTTAATCACATTCTTTACCATTTGCAATCATAAAATAGTCTAATATCTTCATTTTTTCAACATACGTAGCTATTACCCTCGAAAACTAAAACTTTTGACATAGGAAAACAGCCTTTAATCACATTCTTTACCATTTGCAATCATAAAATTGTCTAATATCTTCATTTTTTCAACATAGGTAGCTATTACCCTCGAAAACTAAAATTTTTGAAATAGGAAAAGAGCCTTTAATCAATTCTTTACCATGTGCTCGAAAACTAAAACTTTTGACATAGGAAAGAGCCTTTAATCACATTCTTTACCATTTGCAATCATATAATAGTCTAATATCTTCATTTTTTCAACATACGTAGCTATTACCCTCGAAAACTAAAACTTTTAAAATAGGAAAAGAGCCTTTAATCACATTCTTTATCATTTGCAATCATAAAATGGTCTAATATCTTCATTTTTTCAACATACGTAGCTATTACCCTCGAAAACTAAAACTTTTGAAACAGGAAAAGAGCCTTTAATCACATTCTTTACCATTTGCAATCATAAAATAGTCTAATATCTTCATTTTTTCAACATACGTAGCTATTACCCTCGAAAACTAAAACTTTTAAACTAGGAAAAGAGCCTTTAATCACATTCTTTATCATTTGCAATCATAAAATTTTCTAATATCTTCATTTTTTCAACATACGTAGCTATTACCCTCGAAAACTAAAACTTTTGACATAGGAAAAGAGCCTTTAATCACATTCTTTACCATTTGCAATCATAAAATAGTCTAATATCTTCATTTTTTTCAACATACGTAGCTCTTACCCCCGAAAACTAAAACTTTTGAAATAGGAAAAGAGCCTTTAATCACATTCTTTACCATATGCAATCATAAAATAGTCTAATATCTTCATTTTTTCAACATACTCAGCTATTACCCTCGAAAACTAAAACTTTTGAAATAGGAAAAGAGCCTTTAATCACATTCTTTACCATTTGCAATCATAAAATAGTCTAATATCTTCATTTTTTCAACATACGTAGCTATTACCCTCGAAAACTAAAACTTTTGACATAGGAAAAGAGCCTTTAATCACATTCTTTACCATGTGCAATCATAAAATTGTCTAATATCTTCATTTTTTCAACATACATAGCTATTACCCTCGAAAACTAAAACTTTTGAAATAGGAAAAGAGCCTTTAATCACATTCTTTACCATTTGCAATCATAAAATAGTCTAATATCTTCATTTTTTTCAACATACGTAGCTATTACCCTCGAAAACTAAAACTTTTAAAATAGGAAAAGAGCCTTTAATCACATTCTTTACCATTTACAATCATAAAATTGTCTAATATCTTCATTTTTTCAACATACGTAGCTATTACCCTCGAAAACTAAAACTTTCTAAATAGGAAAAGAGCCTTTAATCACATTCTTTACCATTTGCAATCATAAAATAGTCTAATACCTTCATTTTTTCAACATACGTAGCTACTACCCTCGAAAACTAAAACTTTTGACATAGGAAAAGAGCCTTTAATCACATTCTTTACCATTTGCAATCATAAAATAGTCTAATATCTTCATTTTTTCAACATACGTAGCTCTTACCCCCGAAAAGTAAAACTTTTGAAATAGGAAAAGAGCCTTTTATCACATTCTTTACCATTTGCAATCATAAAATAGTCTAATATCTTCATTTTTTCAACATACGTAGCTATTACCCTCGAAAACTAAAACTTTTGAAATAGGAAAAGAGCCTTTAATCACATTCTTTACCATTTGCAATCATAAAATAGTCTAATATCTTCATTTTTTCAACATACGTAGCTATTACCCTCGAAAACTAAAACTTTTGACATAGGAAAAGAGCCTTTAATCACATTCTTAACCATTTGCAATCATAAAATTGTCTAATATCTTCATTTTTTCAACATACGTAGCTATTACCCTCGAAAAATAAAATTTTTTACATAGGAAAAGAGCCTTTAATCACATTCTTTACCATGTGCAATCATAAAATAGTCTAATATCTTCATTTTTTCAACATACGTAGCTATTACCCTCGAAAACTAAAACTTTTGACATAGGAAAAGAGCCTTTAATCACATTCTTTACCATTTGCAATCATAAAATAGTCTAATATCTTCATTTTTTCAACATAAGTAGCTATTATCCTCGAAAACTAAAACTTTTGAAATAGGAAAAGAGCCTTTAATCACATTCTTTACCATTTGCAATCATAAAATAATCTAATATCTTCGTTTTTTCAACATACGTAGCTATTACCCTCGAAAACTAAAACTTTTGAAACAGGAAAAGAGCCTTTAATCACATTCTTTACCATTTGCAATCATAAAATAGTCTAATATCTTCATTTTTTCAACATACGTAGCTATTACCCTCGAAAACTAAAACTTTTAAAATAGGAAAAGAGCCTTTAATCACATTCTTTATCATTTGCAATCATAAAATTGTCTAATATCTTCATTTTTTCAACATACGTAGCTATTACCCTCGAAAACTAAAACTTTTGACATAGGAAAAGAGCCTTTAATCACATTCTTTACCATTTGCAATCATAAAACAGTCTAATATCTTCATTTTTTTCAACATACGTAGCTCTTACCCCCGAAAACTAAAACTTTTGAAATAGGAAAAGAGCCTTTAATCACATTCTTTACCATTTGCAATCATAAAATAGTCTAATATCTTCATTTTTTCAACATAAGTAGCTATTATCCTCGAAAACTAAAACTTTTGAAATAGGAAAAGAGCCTTTAATCACATTCTTTACCATTTGCAATCATAAAATAATCTAATATCTTCGTTTTTTTCAACATACGTAGCTATTACCCTCGAAAACTAAAACTTTTGAAACAGGAAAAGAGCCTTTAATCACATTCTTTACCATTTGCAATCATAAAATAGTCTAATATCTTCATTTTTTCAACATACGTAGCTATTACCCTCGAAAACTAAAACTTTTGAAATAGGAATAGAGCCTTAAATCACATTCTTTACCATTTGCAATCATAAAATAGTCTAATATCTTCATTTTTTCAAAATACGTAGCTATTACCCTCGAAAACTAAAACTTTTGACATAGGAAAAGAGCATTTAATCACATTCTTTACCATTTGCAATCATAAAATAGTCTAATATCTTCATTTTTTCAACATACGTAGCCCTTACCCTCGAAAACTAAAGCTTTTGACATAGGAAAAGAGCCTTTAATCACATTCTTTACCATGTGCAATCATAAAATAGTCTAATATCTTCATTTTTTCAACATACGTAGCTATTACCCTCGAAAACTAAAACTTTTGACATAGGAAAAGAGCCTTTAATCACATTCTTTACCATTTGCAATCATAAAATAGTCGAATATCTTCATTTTTTCAACATACTCAGCTATTACCCTCGAAAACTAAAACTTTTGAAATAGGAAAAGAGCCTTTAATCACATTCTTTACCATTTGCAATCATAAAATAGTCGAATATCTTCATTTTTTCAACATACTCAGCTATTATCCTCGAAAACTAAAACTTTTGAAATAGGAAA
>NW_027064756.1:0-24655 GCF_032884065.1 Artemia franciscana
CAAATGAATGTATTGTTCAGAGCGGAGCTTGGTCTGATTCAGGCGGATATATAGCAAACGTTCTGATTCAATTTTAGCATACATATCAACGACAAATTGGTGAAACAATTCACGGCATTTTAAAATATAATTTCCTTCATCCTGCCGAATCATTAGTCTATAGGAATAATAATGCATTGCACTGCATTTCTTATTCATTTCTTTGTTAGTGGCTAGATTCATCAATTTAATATTAAAGTGATAGCCGTCGGCTCCATCCCAAAAAATGATAGGATATTGTAGGGCATCGTAGCATCGATGAGTTTCAGCAACTCTTAACAACTGAGCGTTTCGCTTATGAAGAATAATATCTCGAGGTAAAAACTGATCACCGACCATAACGATTGCCACTTCGTCGATAGTTGGAGCATTGTATCTACGCACATGTTGGCCAGGAGGCGTTTTGTCAGCGGAAATAATAATTTTATGCGTATCAGTAGGCATCAAATCGATGGCTTTTTTGAACAGACGCAGTAAATTATTATTTTCGTGGAAAAGATGTTGCAATTGGGAAACGATTGTCCTTTCAACGTTGGGAGAAATTTCGCAACGTGCATTCAATTCAGAATTTCTATCACTGATGAAGTACAATTGTAAAAATTTATGATTCTCGCCTGAGAATGGTAGAAGGGACCCTGCTCTATGATAAATTTGCCCTTTTACTTTGAAAGTAGACATAAATTGATCTGGATTTTCGATTTGGGCTCCAAACGACGTCATTTGGAAACATGAGTTGTATTGTCTGATTTGTGACAAAAAACGCTTAGATTCTGACGTAGTTCCAGTAAGGAAAGTGTTCAATGGCTCTGGTGGTGCAGCCAATAGAGGAAGTTTAACTTTTCCTGAGGCGCAACACATTCCCATTGTTTCACCATTGAATTTCAAGGCCTTGCAATAGGGACAAATTTTAGACATTGTCCCGATTTGAACACATCTACTAAAGCTATAATCATCGACTGGGTTGTACCTGAATGCCAGGCGATAACTTTCAGGTTGCTCTGATTCCTCGGCAAGCTTTCTTTTCTTACTTTCTCTATCAGCAGCAAGCCTGATTTCTTGCTGTTCTTGTGATTCCTCGGCACGCTTTCTTTTCTTACTTTCTCTATCAGCAGCAAGCCTGATTTCTTGCTGTTCTTGTAATTCCTCGGCACGCCTTCTTTTTTCACTTTCTCTTTTAGCAGCAAGTCTGCTTCCGCGTTGCTCTGGTAGTTCCTCGGCACGCTTTCTGTTCTTTCTTTCTCTATCAGCCTCAAGCCTGTTTCCTTGCCGTTCTTTTGATTCCTCGGCACGCTTTCTGTTCTTTCTTTCTCTATCAGCCTCAAGCCTGTTTCCTTGCTGTTCTTTTGATTCCTCGGCACGCTTTCTGTTCTTTCTTTCTCTATCAGCCTCAAGCCTGTTTCCTTGCTGTTCTTTTGATTCCCTGGCACGCTTTCTTTTCTGACTTTCTCTATCAGCAGCAAGTTTTTTGGCATAGACTCTTTGAGCATCTTCATCGGCTTTTGCCATTGTAAGTTCATCAGTCATTTTTAACTTAAACATTAATAGATTTCTACGTGAACATATGTCTTAAATATCTTGAATGACGTCACCGTCGAAGCAAAATGACGACAACTTTCATGACGTCAGTCAACACAGAAATTTCATGACGTCAGTCAACACAGAAACATGACGTCACCTGACAGACAGACAGACACACAGACAGACAACTTATTTATATATATATAGATTTATATTATATATATATATATATATATATATATATTTATATATATATATATATATATATATATATATATATATATATATATATATATATATATATATATATATATATATATATATATATATATATCTATATATATAAAAATAAGTTGTCTGTGTGTGGATCTGTGGATGGATCAGGTGACGTCATGTTTGTTCGCATATGACGTCTGAATTATTTCACACTAATACAAAAGAAGAAAAAAACTAAAAAAGGTAAAAACTACAAAAAAAACTAAAAAGAAAAAAAAACTAAAAAAGCTAAAAAACTAAAAAAAACTAAAAAAAGGTAAAAATCTAATAACTAAAAAAAAACTGAAAAAAATAAAAAAAGGCAAAAACTACAAAAAAAATAAAAACTAATAAAAAAACTAAAAAAGCTAAAAAACTAAAAAAACTAAAAAAAAACTAAAAAAAGGTAAAAAACTAAAAAAAAATAAAAAAGAAAAAAACTAAAAAAAAAGGAAAAAACTGAAAAATAAAAGAGAAAAAGAAAACTACAAAAATATGAATAAATATATATAAAAATAAGTTGTTTGTGGGTTATGTCTGTCTGTCTATCTGTCGAGTGACGTCGTGTTTGTCCGCATATGACGTCTGAATTATTTCACACTAATACAAAAGAAGAAAAAAAACTAAAAAAGGTAAAAACTACAAAAAAAACTAAAAAGAAAAAAAACTAAAAAAGCTAAAAAACTAAAAAAAAAACTAAAAAAAGGTAAAAAACTAAAAACTAAAAAAACTGAAAAAACTAAAAAAAGGCAAAAACTAAAAAAACTAAAAACTAATAAAAAAACTAAAAAAGCTAAAAAACTAAAAAAACTAAAAAAACTAAAAAAAGGTAAAAAACAAAAAAAAAACTAAAAACTAAAAAAGAAAAAACTAAAAAAAAGGAAAAAACTGAAAAATAAGAGAAAAAGAAAACTAAAAAAATATTAATAAATATAAAAAATATAAATATAAATATAATATAAATTAGCAATCAACAAAGCACCAAGACACAAATGACGACCGGGACACAGGGAGTATAAATGACGACCAGGACATAAGTAAAAAAAAAACTAAAAAAACTAAAAAAATGGTAAAAACTTCAAAAAAACTAAAAACTAATAAAAAAAACTAAAAAATCTAAAAATCTAAATAAACTAAAAAAGAAAAAAAAGGAAAAAAATAAAGGAGAAAAACAAAACTAAAAAACGAATGTATATACAGACCGGGACACCGGGATACAAATGACGACCGGGACACAGGGAATATAAATGACGACCGGGACACAGGGACACAACTACAATGGGGACGCCGGGGGGCACAGGGGGATATAAATGACGACCGGGACACCGGGACACAAGGAATATAAATGACGCCCGGGACACTCAAAGAGAAATCACAGACTGGAACACCGGGACACAAATGACGACCGGGACACAGGGAATATAAATGACGACCGGGACACAGGGACATAACTACAAAGGGGACGCCGGGGTGCACAGGGGGATATATAAATGACGATGGCGACTCAGGGAATGGTCGATTAGCAATCACCATCAACAAAGCTCAAGGGCAATCATTAGAATCATGAGGTATAGATCTGAATACGGATTGTTTTCCCATGGACCATTATATGTTGCATGTTCAAGAGTCGGTAAACCTGACAATCTATTTATATGCACAGACAATGGGACAGCAAAGAATGTTGTATATTCGCAAGTTTTACGTAGTTAAAAGCATATATATATATATATATATATATATATATATATATATATATATATATATATATATATATATATATATATATATATATATATATATATATATATATATATATATATATATATATATATATATATATATATATATATATATATATATATATATATATATATATATATGGGGCGCTTCGCGACCCCCCAAGCCCCCCCACGCGCGTAAGTCGTTACGCGCCATATTAGTTTCGTGCCATTGTAGTTGTGTCCCTGTGTCCCACCTGTGAATATAGATAGATTTATATATGTGTTTCAAACTACGTAAAAATTGCGAATATACAACATTCTTGGCTTTCCCACTACTGGGAGCTTTCCGTTTCCAATTGCCAGCAATTGATCTGAAAATGTTTGACCAGAGTCATCGTTTTGCAATCGGACACGCATATTTGTAGTTAATTTTAATATTTTTACGTGTGCCCATAAATTAGAATTTTTCAGGCAAGCATTCATTTTGTCTGCAGGAGTTAAACTACGTAAAAATTGCGAATATACAACATTCTTGACTTTCCCATTGTCTGTGCATATACAAAGCCGTATGTACTAATAATGACGTCATATGCAAACGCTCTTTTTACAAACAAACAAACATGCATACACACAACTCGTTTTTATATAGATAGATAGATACAATACAAATTAACTGCGTAAAACTTGCGAATATACAACATTCTTCGCTGTCCAATTGTCGCTGCATATAAATAGATTGTCAGGTTTACCGACCCTCGAACATGCAACGTACAATTGTCCATGGGAAAAACAATCAGTATTAAGATCTATACCACATTTTTCTAATGATTGACCTTGAGCTTTGTTAATGGTGATTGCAAATGCTAATCGAATTGGGAATTGCAATCTTTTAAATTGAAAAGGCAGATCCGTTGGAATCATGGGAATGCGAGGAATAAGAACAGCCTCACCCTCAGAATCAATAAAATAATGAAGTATTTGAGGAGTTAGCTACTTCTTAGTTGAAATTCATCCTAGTTGAATTACTTCTTAGTTGAAGTTCTTGCCTTTAAGTGTTTTTGAAATCAAACAGGGCTCAATACAACTAATTTCATGACGTCAGTCAACACAGAAACATGACGTCACCTGATCCACAGACAGACACACAGACAGACAACTTATTTTTATATATATAGATATAGATACAGTTTTATTTCAGTTTTTTTTCTTTTTTAGTTTTTTCTTTTCTTAGTTTTTTTCTTTTTTAGTTTTTCTTTTTTAAGTTTCTTCTTTTTATTGATTTGTTTTCTTAAATTTGTCGATGTTCATTCTAACATTGACACTTGGAAAAATCTTTACCTGCCAAGCAAGCTAAAGCTCCAACAATTTATAATAAACCTCAAAATTTTGGGTATCTGTTTTAAGGTTTTCGAATTACCTTAATCTTTTGTCAAAATATATTGAAATATTTGTGCAATTCCCAGTTTTTTTTAGTTTTTTTTCTTTTTAGTTTTTTACCTTTTTATTTTTTTTATTTTTTTTTACATTTTTTCTTTTTAAGTTTTTTCTTTTTTTATTTTTTTTATTTTTTAGTTTTTTTTTTTAGTTTTTTACCATTTTTTTCAGTTTTCTTTTTCTTCTTTATTTTTCAGACGTCATGTGCAAACCCTCAGTACAAAAATACATACAAATTATTTTTATATATAGATAAGATATAATCTGGTGTAACAGACATAGTGTAACAGACATAAAAGACAGACAACTTATTTTTATATATATAGATAGATTTTTATATATATAGATACAGTTTCTTCTTTAGTTTTTTTTCTTTTTTAGTTTTTTCTTTTTTTAGTTTCTTCTTTTTATTGATTTGTTTTCTTCAATTTCTCAATGTTCATTCTAACATTGACACTTGGAAAAATCTTTACGTGCCAAGCATGCTAAAGCTCCAACAATTTAAATTAAACCTCAACTTTGGGGTATCTGTTTTAAGGTTTTCGAATTACTTTAATCTATTGTCAAAATATATTGAAGTATTTGTGCAATTCCCAGTTTTTTTTTTAGTTTTTTCTTTTTTTAGTTTTTAGCTTTTTTAGTTTTTTTTTTAGTTTTTTATCTTTTTTATTTTTTTACGTTTTTTCTTTTTAGGTTTTTTCTTTTTTTAATTTTTTTAATTTTTATTTTTTTTTTTTTTTTAGTTTTTTCTCTTAGTTTTTTTTTAGTTTTTTACCATTTTTCTTTTTCGAATTACTTTAATCTATTGTCAAAATATTTCGAAATATTTATGCAATTTCCAGTTTTTACATTCTAGTTTGTTTTCTTTTATATATATAGAAGATATAATCTGGCGTAACGGACAGACAACTTATTTTTATATATATAGATATATACATCTATATTCACAGGTGGGACATAGGGACACAACTACAATGGCGCGTAACTAATATGGCGCGTAACGACTTACGCGCGCGGGGGGGCTTGGGGGGGGGCGCGAAGCGCCCCCACCAACTAGGTGTTGGGGTGGCGCGAAGCGCCACCCCAACAGCTAGTATATATATATATATTTATATATATATATATATATATATATATATATATATATATATATATATATATATATATATATATATATATATATTCACAGGTTGAACACAGGGACACAATTACAATGGCGCGTAACGACTGACGCGCGTGGGGGGGGGGGGGGGGGTTTGGGCGCGAAGCGCCACCCAAACAGCTAGTCTATATATATAAAAATAGGTTGTTTGTCTGTGTATTGACATCATGTTTGTCGACTGTCAACTGACGTCATGTTTGTCGACTGACGTCATTATAAGGATTGAGGATTATGCCTTCGTGAAGTTGTTTGTTGACTGACGTCATGTTTGTCGACTGACGAAATTACAGACCTTGACACCAGGACACAAATGACGACCGGGTCACAGGGAATATAAATAACGACCGGAACACAACTACAACGGAAACGCCAGGGGGCACAGGGGGAATATATAAATGACGACCGGGACACAGGGAATTTTCGATTAGCAATCATAATCAACAAAGCTCAAGGGCAATCATTGGAATAATGAGGTATAGATCTGAATACGGATTGTTTTTCCCATGGACAATTATATGTTGCATGTTCAAGAGTCGGTAAACCTGACAATCCCGGGACACAAATGAAGACCGGGACACAGGGAATATAAATGACGACCGGGACACTCAAAGAGAAATTACAGACCGGGACACCGGGACACGGGGAATAGGATGACCGGGATACAGGGAATATAAATGGTGACCGGGACACAATTACAACGGGGACGCCGGGGGGCACAGGGGGGATATATAAATGACGACAGGACACAGGGAATGTTTGATTAGCAATCACCATCAACAAAGCTCAAGGGAAACCATTAGAATAATAAGGTATAGATATGAATACGGATTGTTTTTCCCATGGACAATTATGTTTCATGTTCAAGAGTCGGTAAACCTGACAATCTATTTATATGCACAGACAATGGGACAGCGAAGAATATTGTATATTCGCAAGTTTTACGTAGTTAAAAACATATATATATCTATCTATTTTCACAAGTGGGACACAGGGACACAACTACAATGGCGCGTAACTAATATGGCGCGTAACGACTTACGCGCGCGAGGGGGCTTGGGGGTGGTGGTGCGAAGTGCCCCTCACCAACTAGGTGTTGGGGTGGTGCGAAGTGCCACCCCAACAGCTAGTTTTTGAATATTTGTATTCTATTATCTTATCAAAAGATAAGTATTTGTTAACATAAGTAGGACTTATAACCCCCATGTATTCTCAACAACAGAACATAATTTGCCTTTTACTGAAAAAAGTGACCATGGATTGTCAGTGTAATTGACATATATTTATTCCTTGACGTTTTGATAAAAATAATTTTTGGAAGTAAGAAAAGTGAAAACATTTAAAATGTATTTTGTTTTCAATTGATGCTACCGGTAAAATTATTGAATGCCGGTAGTAATACTAGTAGCACTAGTATTAACCTATTGCCTTTTGGTAAGTAAAACACCGTTCTCATCAAGTCCTGGAAGTTTCCACTCAACACAATTAGCCATCGCCATGACATTGCTAATATTTCCTTTTGATAGCCTGTATGTTCATATACTTCTTGAAATTTTCATGTCAATGCTCTTAAACCCTAGAAGCAGTAGTAGTAAGTGTAGCAGTAACAGTAGCATTAGCAGTGGTGTTCCCGTATTGCCTTTTGGCGAGGTGATCTTCCCTCTTAAGTATTCTCTTAAGGTTCCATCTTAATACCCAAATCAATTGTTGGGATATGCTGTTTTGACAATGTGCATTCACATAGCGTTTCCGGATTTAGTTCAAATTTCCCCTTAATGCTGTAAATGGAGTAGCGTTGCAGTAGTAGTGGTGATAGTTGTAGTAGTATTGATAGCATGCAAATATTGACATTTTTATCATATCCTTTGTTATTTCCTGAATTTTCCAAATTAATATACTGAGTTATTATGGTGTTGCACCCTTTTGACAATCCATATACACATAATATGTTTTGATTTAGTCCAACACTCCCCTCAGTATTCTCTGAGAGTTTCACCTATCGTCTTCTTGGAAAGTAAAGTTTAAACATGCATACCTTTCTTAAGAACATATACTATGTGTAAATAATGAACAAATTGTCTAAAGTACAGCCCTTGTCATGAGGACTCTTAAGAACTCTTAAGAAGGACACTAAAGTTTCGAACTTCCAATCAAATGATCTCCATCCGATGTTTATACGACTACCCGTTCCATAAGAACCTTGTCTGGGGGACTGTGACCACCCTAAAGACATTGTTGCGTGATTTTTGGACTATTGATAACAAAATGGCTGTCTCACAATTTCAGTTGAATGCGTTTTAGGAAAAGAGAATTTAAGAGAGGGGGGCTGGTAGCTCTCCATAATTTTGACTCTTAAAAAGGAACTAGAACTATACCTTTCGAATCAAACAAGCCTCTTACAAAGTTAACACAACTTTGTACTCTATTCTGTCCATCCCAAGGGCCTTGTTATTTCTGTCTTTGGTTGACATCCCCAAAGACATAATTACTGGACTTTTCAACAGTACTCAACAAAATAGCTTATATGTTTTTTGAATAATCGGCTTAGGGGGCTGACGCCCCTCCATTCACTTTTGACTCATAAAAAGGTTACTAAAACTTTCGACTTCCAATCAAATGAGCTCCATCCGATCCAAACTGTATACAACTACCCGTTCCATAAAAACCTTATATGCTCTGAGCATAACCTACAACCCTTGCCAATGGGCTCTGGGGGATTTTTTTTCACCCTAAGGACATTTAATAAACTATCATTGGACTATTGGTAACACAATGGCTATCTCACAATTTCAGTTGAATGTGTTGACTTATAGAAGGGAACTGGAACTATATATTTCAAATCAAATGAGTCTCTTAGAAAGATCACACGACTAATCCTTCCATAAAAACCTTAAATGCCCCTTGGGCATAACTGACAACCCTTACCCCCAACTTTGAGGGATTCTGTCAACCCCAAAGGCTTTATTATGTGATCTTTGGACTATTTTTTAACAAATGCTTTCTCAAAAGTTTTATAGGATGCTTTTTTGGAAAATACGACGCAGGGGGGGGGGTGCCACTGGTAACTTAGAGTCTTAAGAAAGGGAACTAGACAATCTGATTAACAATCCAATGATCCCCCTCCAGAGTATATACGACCACCCTTTCCATAAAAACCTTATACGTCCTCGGGGGCCTATAACCCTTGTGCTCATGGCTGCGGGAGGGATATCCTCAAAGACATACTTTCCAGACCGTTCAACTACGCTGAACCAAATGGCTATCTTAAAATTTTGATTAGATGGGTTTTGGGAATTGATGGGCATGGGGGAGGCTTATTGTCCTCCAATCACTTTTGACTATTAAAAATGGCCTTCCAATTTCCAATCGAATGAGTCTTTTTAAAGTTTCTACGACAACAAATGATCATCTCAAAGTTTCTATCAGATGTATTTCGGGAAAATACGAGGTGTGGGGAGGGATAGCCGCCCTCTGATCACTTTGAATCTTAAGAGGTGTACTAGAACTTCTGATTACCAATCCAGTGAGCCCCCTCCGCAGTTTGTACGACCACCCTTTCTATAAAAAAAACTTAAATGCCCCCAGGACATAACTAACAACCCTTGCCCCAAGGGCTGTGGGGGCATGTGTTTGGGAAAATGGTGGATGTGTTTGGGAAAATGGTGGGCGTGTGAGGGGGGGGGGTATCTGCCCTCCAATCATTTTCGACTGCTAAAAAGGCACTAATCCCTTCAGTTATCAATCAAATGAGCTTTTCTTGAAGTTTCTACGACAACAAATATTCTCAAAATGTCTATCATTTGCATTTAAGGGAAATACAAGGTATGGGGGGGGGGTGTATCCACCCTACGATCACTGTGAATCTTAAAAATGGTACTAGAACTTCTGATTACCAATACAATGAGTCCCTCGATAGTTTGTATGATCACTCTTTCTATATAAACCTTATATGCCCCAGGGCATAACTTACAAACCTTACTGTGAGGGCAATGGAGGGTTGTCATCCTCAAAAACATAATCTCCAGACCTTCCAACTACGTTGAACAAAATGATAGTCTTTTAAAAACAAACATTATCTAATCTAAATGTAGGTCAAATGCCAGCTTTAGCCCCAAAATTTTTGTCTAGACCCAACAAGCTCGTCAAGTCTTCTCGGGGCGCGTAACTGAGAACTACTTATCCCTCTAGTCTGTAACATAGGGTGACAAATCGTGAACTCAATTCCTCCTTCCTGTTTATTCTTTCCGCTAATATAACACATTTCTTAAATCCATTGTAATTTTTATTACAAATGTTTTACAATTTTTGTTACAATGTAATTTATAGTCCTTTGACCACAACGTTTTTGTTTGCACAACATTTTCGTTTACAATTCAATGTGATCCTCTACTATTGCTGGTTCCATGCCTTTGACTTTAACTGCTCGGAGTCATTCGTCATATTTTTTTATTTTTTTATTTTAATTTAACGTAGCAGGAACTAGTACAGAAAGAGCAACGTTGTCACCGATGAAATGTTTTAATTATACCATCATCTTGTACATGAAAACGCACTTTTTCGTCAAACCTCAATTTTATTTTAAGTATTGTTTTTTTGTCAATTGCAAAACGTATAGCAGTTTCTTTTAGACTAAACGAAACTGCTCTATGATAACGCAGTATCTGAAAAAAAAGCATGATTCCGTTACAGAATTTCGTGTTTGTAGCAGCTTTTCTTTTTTTCAAGCAAATCGATTTCCTTGTTGTTCAAGGCAAGGGACTATAAATTCCCTTTATAGGGTTTTCTGTCAAGGTGGTTCCAATGGTATATTTTGTGCTTCAACCTGCCGCTATTTTCAAGAGTTTTTGGGCTATTTTTTGTCACTATGGGACGTGTTCGACTTTTACTAGGCTGCAACCATGATTGCAAACCTAAGGAATCAATACCAAAGAAAAGCAAGCCACAATTGCACAAAATACTAGCATAGCTAATATAATTCCTGGTACTAACCAATTCCAACGATTTTCAGATATTACTCTTTCAAATCTTCCGTATGTTTTATCGTTTGCTGTCTGAATGTTTTCTTCATCTGATTCAGACTTACTAATCAAATCATCATCCTCGAATTGTGAACATTCGAAACAAATTTGAACTAGGTTAGAATCTCTTGTCAATTTTTGGCTTTTATATTTTAAACATTTATCTCTCTCGACAACAGAAACACATGAACTGTCATTTACAGCCTCAAATATAGAGTTCTGCTCTTTACTTGGAAAACTGAATTCGTGACCATTGCTTTTAACCTGTATTTTAGGATCTAGAATATTGCTCAATTCCAACACACCTTGTAGTATAATATCCTTAACAAGGATATTCTCGATATCATTAGGGACTTTAATAGACCCGACTGCAGTTTCGGCTGAATTGCAGAAACTTTTACTGGTTAATTCTTCTTTGTCGCAAGGCTCACTGATGAACAGAAGAGAAGCTGGGACTGTATCTTTTACTGTGTCTTTTTGTGGTTTGTCTATACAGTCATCGACATCTTTTATGACATGAGCTATGTGAACGCACTTTTCTTTTGTATTGTGGGTATCAGGACTGGGATTATGCTTTTCCTCAACTATTGGCTTTGTCTCAACTATTGGCTTTTTCTCACTGGAATTATGCATAACCTTCAAATTTTTTATCTTAAATTTTAAATTTTTTATTACTTCTGTTGATTTTGAATTAGAAAAAGTTGCTGATCGAAATACGTCATAAACTCCTGAGTATATAATTAAAACTAACGGTAGTACATCTTTTTTTACTGTTTGAAAAATTGAATGGTGAATTATGATATTCTGAAGGATTTTATTTTCTTTTCCCGACGCAAGCGGAGCATTTGGAAAATTTAAAGTGAGGGGTTCCTTTATAATTACCATGGAATTTTCATCATTATTGTTTGCTGGCATAATGGTATATAAAAATTTATTATCCGCATAAATACCAAAAAATTTACCATTGTCTTTCTCTCCTAAATAGAAAGTACCAAAAGAACTCTTTAATGTTGTTGTTCCATGCCGAACTTTCTCGACAGCATAGAATCTAGACGTTAAAAGTTCGTCATGTTCACCATTGTTATCAAATTGGTGAATGACGTTAAAGTTGTTATCGAACATGTCCGATGAGCTTAAGTCGAATGTGTAGTCGTCAAGTTCACCTACACTGATTTTCAATTGGTTGAGTCCTTTTAAATTCTTAGAAAGCATCAACTTATCGTTCTGAAAGATTTTCTTGTCTGGGAATTTAGCGTTTCCTGTCTCGTAGGCATATCCTCGAGAAAACAAAAAACAAGCTATACATAAAAATAAGCTATACATTCTCATTTAACTTTCGTATCCCATGTTCTAAAGCAAGTAATATCTAATTCGTTGAAGTATATGATTGACTTTCTTATAAACATTGTTTTTTGAAAATAAAGAATTTTTTTTTGTAAATTTGGATGAAATGGGGTCAGCATATTTTTGCTTTTATGGAATAATCCAAAGAGTCCTGTGAAAATAAAGTAATGAGTTTAGCTGTCAATTTATAGGATTTTTTTTTGTCAAATTGCAGCTGACTGTTACTCTGTTCATAGGGATCTCGATTGGTTGTTTTTTTCTGTTTTTTTTTTTCCAAATATTTCGGGTTGAAAAAAACTTAAGTGTATCGTCTTTTTGAAAAAAATTGTTTCTGTAATTCTTTTTGTATTCTAAAATGGGTGGAAGTATTGTAAATTTAAACATTTGATTGTTTGGCCTAAAATTTTGAGTACGTTGGTACTCCTTCGTTGTTTTTTGAATGCTCCCAACTATACGTGGATTCACTATTTGCTGATGCAAAAAAGTCAGTAACTTTGCCTTTTTATTTAGTTCTTTCAATATAAGATCTACGCTTTGTCGATATACGGGAACTGACTTACCTTTTTGTGACATACTAGCTGCAGCAGCCACTTCAACAACGGCCATGTGAAATTCCTAATGTCTAATCACAGGCTTTGGAAAATCTTTATCTGTTTTGGTTTCATATCGAAGAAAAAAAGTAAATAGGGTAACACATCAATCCTGCCTAAGCTAAAATATGATTTCTTTCGTGTTTCAGTTACACAAGTGAAAGGATTCGGTTAAAGGTTTTTGAGCATATTTAATGAAAATACAAGGTACGAGATTTATTTCAATCTGTCAGGCTCTTTTTTGAATCCTCATTACTAAATAGACAGTATGGATACAAGTAAGGACACGCTGTAACACTATTCAAATTCAGAATAGCTATAAGCCCATATCATGGGCTGGTCTTATGCCTATAATAGCCCACGAAACATCTGAACTTAAAATATCAATACTCTTATATTTCCGATCTTTAGAAAGCCGCTACCGAGCTTAGGAACATCACACCCATGCCCAACCAGCTACCTATGGGAACCCTCTGGATCTGAATTAGGTTAAGTATAATAGCTTTAATACTTTAAAAGTATAATGTTATATTGAAAACAGATTTAAGGAAATTTCAGATAATCACAGTCCTCAGTACATCTTTGAAAATTACTTTTTTGCATGGGTAGGACTTATGTCCTCTCAATTTTTTTTCTGCTGCTAGCGGGGCACAGGAAAATCATAGAGAGCTATTTGAGGGTTCATCTTAAAGAAAATTAACACATCTATGTTATTTTCTAATAAACAAACATAATATCTATATATATATATATATATATATATATCTATATATATAAAAATAAGTTGTCTGTCTGTGTGTCTGTCTGTGGATCAGGTGACGTCATGTTTCTGTGTTGACTGACGTCATGAAATTAGTTGTCGTCATTTTTGCTTTGACGGTGACGTCATTCAAGATATTCAAGACATATGTTCACGTAGAAATCTATTAATGTTTAAGTTTACAATGACTGATCTTATCATGTTAAAAGCCGATGAAGATGCTCAAAGAGTCTATGCCAAAAAACTTGCTGCTGATAGAGAAAGTCAGAAAAGAAAGCGTGCCGAGGAATCAAAAGAACAGCAAGGAAACAGGCTTGAGGCTGATAGAGAAAGAAAGAACAGAAAGCGTGCCGAGGAATCAAAAGAACAGCAAGGAAACAGGCTTGAGGCTGATAGAGAAAGAAAGAACAAAAAGCGTGCCGAGGAATCAAAAGAACAGCAAGGAAACAGGCTTGAGGCTGATAGAGAAAAAAAGAACAGAAAGCGTGCCGAGGAACTACCAGAGCAACGCGGAAGCAAACTTGCTGCTAAAAGAGAAAGTGAAAAAAGAAGGCGTGCCGAGGAATTACAAGAACAGCAAGAAATCAGGCTTGCTGCTGATAGAGAAAGTAAGAAAAGAAAGCTTGCCGAGGAATCAGAGCAACCTGAAAGTTATCGCCTGGCATTCAGGTACAACACAGTCGATGATTATAGCTTGAGTAGATGTGTTCAAATCGGGACAATGTCTAAAATTTGTCCCTATTGCAAGGCCTTGAAATTCAATGGTGAAACAATGGGAATGTGTTGCGCCTCAGGAAAAGTTAAACTTCCTCTATTGGCTGCACCGCCAGAGCCATTGAAGACGAATGAATGCTTGCCTGAAAAATTCTAATTTATGGGCACACGTAAAAATATTAAAATTAACTACAAATATGCGTGTCCGATTGCAAAACGATGACTCTGGTCAAACATTTTCAGATAAATTGCTGACAATTGGAAACGGAAAGCTCCCAGTAGACTCAATTTCAGGACGTATACAACTACCTGCTGATTTCTGTAATTTAGTGATGTCCAAAAATGAATTGATTGAAAAAGTATTTCCGAATATTCTAAAAAATTATAAAAATAATAAATGGCTAAGTGAAAGAGCGATTCTCGCACCCAAAAATATAGACGTCCACGAAATCAACAATATTGTTTTGACCAAGATTCGAGACCAGGCAGTCCTTTACAAGTCAGTCGACACAGTTTTGGAACCAAATGAAGCGGTTAATTATCCATCTGAATTTTTAAATTCCATAGATCTTTCAGGGTTTCCACCACACGTGCTACAACTAAAAATAGACGTACCAATAATACTTTTAAGAAATATAAACCCACCAAAGCTTTGCAATGGCACTCGACTTGCCGTAAAAAAAAAAAATGGAAAACCTAAAAGAGGCCACAATCTTGACAGGGCCTTTTGAGGGTGAGGCTGTTCTTATTCCTCGCATTCCCATGATTCCAACGGATCTGCCTTTTCAATTTAAAAGATTGCAATTCCCAATTCGATTAGCATTTGCAATCACCATTAACAAAGCTCAAGGTCAATCATTAGAAAAATGTGGTATAGATCTTAATACTGATTGTTTTTCCCATGGACAATTGTACGTTGCATGTTCCAGGGTCGGTAAACCTGACAATCTATTTTTATGCAGCGACAATTGGACAGCGAAGAATGTTGTATATTCGCAAGTTTTACGCAGTTAATTTGTATTGTATCTATCTATCTATATAAAAACGAGTTGTGTGTATGCATGTTTGTTTGTTTTTAAAAAGAGTGTTTGCATATGATGTCATTATTAGTACATATGGCTTTGTATATGCAGAGACAATGGGAAAACCAAGAATGTTGTATATTCGCAATTTTTACGTAGTTTAACTCCTGCAGACGAAATGAATGCTTGCCTAAAAAATTCTAATTTATGGGCACACGTAAAAATATTAAAATTAACTACAAATATGCGTGTCCGATAGCAAAACGATGACTCTGGTCAAACAGTAGACTCAATTTCAGGACGTAAACAACTACCTGCTGATTTCTGTAATTTAGTGACGTCCAAAAATGAATTGATTGAAAAAGTATTTCCGAATATTCTAAAAAATTATAAAAATAATAAATGGCTAAGTGAAAGAGCGATTCTCGCACCCAAAAATATAGACGTCCACAAAATCAACAATATTGTTTTGACCAAGATTCGAGACCAGGCAGTCCTTTACAAGTCAGTCGACACAGTTTTGGAACCAAATGAAGCGGTTAATTATCCAACTGAATTTTTAAATTCCATAGATCCTTCAGGGTTTCCACCACACGTGCTACAACTAAAAATAGGCGTACCAATAATACTTTTAAGAAATATCAACCCACCAAAGCTTTGCAATGGCACGCGACTTGCCGTAAAAAAAAACAATGGAAAACCTAATAGAGGCCACAATCTTGACAGGGCCTTATGAGGGTGAGGCTGTTCTTATTCCTCGCATTCCCATGATTCCAACGGATCTGCTTTTTCAATTTAAAAGATTGCAATTCCCAATTCGATTAGTATTTGCAATCACCATTAACAAAGCTCAAGGTCAATCATTAGAAAAATGTGGAATAGATCTTAATACTGATTGTTTTTCCCATGGACAATTGTACGTTGTATGTTCGAGGGTCGGTAAACCTGACAATGTATTTATATGCAGCGACAATTGGACAGCGAAGAATGTTGTATATTCGCAAGTTTTACGCAGTTAATTTGTATTGTATCTATCTATCTATCTATCTATATAAAAACGAGTTGTGTGGATGCATGTTTGTTTTTTTTTAAAAAGAGCGTTTGCATATGACGTCATTATTAGTACATACGGCTTTGTATATGCACAGACAATGGGAAAGCCAAGAATGTTGTTTATTCGCAATTTTTACGTAGTTTGAAACACATATATAAATCTATCTATATTCACAGGTGGGACACAGGGACACAGGGACACAACTACAATGGCGCATAACTAATATGGCGCGTAACGACTTACGCGCGCGGGGGGGCTTGGGGGGCGCGAAGCGCCCCACCAACTAGGTGTTGGGGTGGCGCGAAGCGCCACCCCAACAGCTATATATATATAAAAATAAGTTGTCTGTCTGTCTGTGGATCAGGTGACGTCATGTTTCTGTGTTGACTGACGTCATGAAATTAGTTGTCGTCATTTTTGCTTTGACGGTGACGTCATTAACGGTATTTAAAACATTTGTTCACGGAATAATGTTTAATTGTAAAATGACTGAAGAACCTACAATGGCAACAGCCGAGGAAGCTGCTCAAAGAGTGTATGCCAAAAAACTTGCTGCTGATAGAGAAAGTAAGAAAAGAAAGCGTGCCGAGGAATCACAAGAACAGCAAGAAAACAGGCTTGCGGCTAAAGAACGCAAAACCGCGCAGTTAGATGAAAATCCACCTGGACAGCGAGAGTCAAAACATATCAAAACTGAAAATGATAGCGATGATGATTGGGTTTGGGATTTTGACTTGGATAAGGTCATCAATGCCTACCAGATTTAAGTTAAAAAAAACAAAGGTTCGTCGATATGTACTTCATAGTGACGCTGAAAAATAAAGAAGAAAAAGAAAACTGAAAAAAGAAAAAAGGTAAAAAACTAAAAAAAAACTAAAAAGAAAAAACACTCAAAGAGAAATTACAGACCGGGACACAAATGACGACCGAGACAGAGGGAATATAAGTGACGACCGGGAACCTCAAAGAGAAATTACAGACTCTGACACCCGGACACAAATCACGACCGGGACACAGGGAATATAAATGACGACCGGGACACAGGGACACAACTACAACGGGGACGCCGGGGGCACAGGCGGGATATATAAATGACGACCGGGCCACAGGGATTGTTCGAATAGAAATTACAGACCGGGACACCGGGACACAAATGACGACCGGGACACAGGGAATATATATGACGACCGGGACACTCAAAGAGAAATTACAAACTGGGACACCGGGACACAAATGACGACCGGGACACAGGGAATATAAATGACGAATGACAACCGGGACACCGAAAAGCTAAAAAACTAAAAAAAAACTAAAAAAAAGTAAAAAAAAACTTAAAACTAAAAAAGAAAAAAACTAAAAAAACTAAATTTATTAAGTTTATTTTGTAAAAACTACAAAATAAACTAAAAAGAAAAGAAAATTAAAAACTAATAAAAAAACTAAAAACTGAAAAAGAAAAAAAAACTAAAAAAGGAAAAAAACTGAAAAATAAAGGAGAAAAAGAAAACTAAAAGCCGGGACACAGGGAATATAAATGACGACCGGGATACTCAAAGAGAAATTACAAATTGGGACACTGGGACACAAATGACGACCGGGATACTGGGAATATAAATGACGACCGGGACACAACTACAACGGGGAAGCCGGGTGCACAGGGGGATATATAAATGACGATGGGGACACGGAATGTTCGATTAGCAATCACCATCAACGAAGCTCAAGGGCAATCATTAGAATAATGAGGTATAGACCTGAATACAGATTACTTTTCCCATGGACAATTTTATGTTGCATGTTCAAGAGTCGGTAAACCTGACAATCTATTTATATGCACAGACAATGGGACATCGAAGGATGTTGTATATACGCAAGTTTTAATGACGACGGGGACACAGGGAATGTTCGATTAGCAATCACCATCAACAAAGCTCAAGGGCAATCATTAGAATAATGAGGTATAGATCGGAATACGGATTGTTTTTCCCATTGACAATTATATGTTGCATGTTCAAGAGTCGGTACACCTGACAATCTATTTATGTGTACTTTTTTATGGGACAGCGAAGAATGTTGTATATTCGCAAGTTTTACGTAGTTAAAAACACACACACACACACATATATATATATATATATATATATATATATATATATATATATATATATATATATATATGTATATATATATATATATATATATATATATATATATATATATATATATATATATATATATATATATATATATATATATATATATATATATATATATATATATATATATATATATATATATATATATATATATATATATATATATATATATATATATATATATATATATATATATATATATATATATATATATATATAGCTGTTGGGGTGGGGCTTCGCGCCACCCCAACACATATTGTTGGGGGCCCTTAGTGCACCCCCCCCAAGCCCCCCCCGCGCGCGTAAGTCGTTACGCGCCATATTATTTACGCGCCATTGTAGTTGTGTCCCTGTGTCCCACCTGTGAATATATATATATATATATATATATATATATATATATATATATATATATATATATATATATATACTAGCTGTTGGGGTGGCGCTTCGCGCCACCCCAACACCTAGTTGGTGTATATATATACACCCCAAGCCCCCCCGCGCGTGTAAGTCGTTACGCGCCATATTAGTTACGCGCCATTGTAGTTGTGTCCCTGTGTCCCATCTGTGAATAGAGATAGATATAAATATATGTTTTTAACTACTTAAAACATGCGAATATACAACATTCTTCGCTGTCCCATTGTCTGTGCATATAAATAGATTGTCAGGTTTACTGACTCTTGAACATGCAACATATAATTGTCCATGGGAAAAACAATCCGTATTCAGATCTATACCTCATTATTCTAATGATGTGTCCCTGTGTCCCGGTCGTCATTTGTGTCCCGGTGTCCCGGTCTGTAATTTCTATTCGAACAATCCCTGTGTCCCAGTCGTCATTTATATATCCTGCCTATGCCCCCGGCGTCCCCGTTGTAGTTGTGTCCCTGTGTCCCGGTCGTCATTTATATTCCCTGTGTCCCGGTCGTGATTTGTGTCTGGGTGTCCCAGTGTGTAATTTTCTTTGAGGTTCCCGGTCGTCACTTATATTCCCTCTGTCTCGGTCGTCATTTGTGTCCCGGTCTGTAATTTCTCTTTGAGTGTTTTTTCTTTTTAGTTTTTTTTTAGTTTTTTACCTTTTTTCAGTTTTCTTTTTCTTCTTTATTTTTCAGAGTCACTATGAAGTACATATCGACGAACCTTTGTTTTTTAACTTGAATCTGGTAGGCATTGATGACCTTATCCAAGTCAAAATCCCAAACCCAATAGGTTCTTCAGTCATTTTACAATTAAACATTTTTCCGTGAACAAATGTCTTAAATACCGTTAATGACGTCACCGTCAAAGCAAAAATGACGACAACTAATTTCATGACGTCAGCCGACACAGAAACATGACGTCACCTGATCCACAGACAGACAGACAGACAACTTATTTTTATATATATAGATAGATATACTAGCTGTTGGGGTGGCGCTTCGCGCCACCCCAACACCTAGTTGGTGGGGGCGCTTCGCGCCCCCCCAAGCCCCCCCGCGCGCGTAAGTTGTTACGCGCCATATTAGTTACGCGCCATTGTAGTTGTGTCCCTGTGTCCCACCTGTGAATATAGATAGATAGATATATATAAAAATAAGTTGTCTGTCTGTCTGTGGATCTGTGGATCAGGTGACGTCATGTTTCGGCTGACGTCATGAAATTAGTTGCCGTCATTTTTGCTTTGAAGGTGACGTCATTCAAGTTATATAAGACATATGTTCGTGTAGAAATCTATTAATGTTTAAGTTTACAATGACTGATGAAGATGCTCAAAGAGTCTATGGGCACACGTAAAAACATTAAAATTAACTACAAATATGCGTGTCCGATTGCAAAACGATGACTCTGGTCAAACATTTTCAGATCAATTGCTGGCAATGGGAAACGGAAAGCTCCCAGTAGACTCAATTTCAGGACGTATACAACTACCTGCTGATTTCTGTAATTTAGTGACGTCCAAAAATGAATTGATTGAAAAAGTATTTCCGAATATTCTAAAAAATTATAAAAATAATAAATGGCTAAGTGAAAGAGCGATTCTCGCACCCAAAAATATAGACGTCCACGAAATCAACAATATTGTTTTGACCAAGATTCAAGACCAGGCAGTCCTTTACAAGTCAGTCGACACAGTTTTGGAAACAAATGAAGCGGTTAATTATCCATCTGAATTTTTAAATTCCATAGATCTTTCAGGGTTTCCACCACACGTGCTACAACTAAAAATAGGCGTACCAATAATACTTTTAAGAAATATAAACCCACCAAAGCTTTGCAATGGCACTCGACTTGCCGTAAAAAAAACAATGGAAAACCTAATAGAGGCCACAATCCTGACAGGGCCTTTTGAGGGTGAGGCTGTTCTTATTCCTCGCATTCCCATGATTCCAACGGATCTGCCTTTTCAATTTAAAAGATTGCAATTCCCAATTCGATTAGCATTTGCAATCACCATTAACAAAGCTCAAGGTCAATCATTAAAAAAATGTGGTATTGATCTTAATACTGATTGTTTTTCCCATGGACAATTGTACGTTGCATGTTCGAGGGTCGGTAAACCTGACAATCTATTTATATGCAGTGAGAATTGGACAGCGAAGAATGTTGTATATTCGCAAGTTTTACGCAGTTAATTTGTATTTCGGAACCAAATGAAGCGGTTAATTATCCATCTGAATTTTTAAATTCCATAGATCCTTCAGGGTTTCCACCACACGTGCTACGACTAAATATAGGCGTACCAATAATACTTTTAAGAAATATCAACCCACCAAAGCTTTGCAATGGCACGCGACTTGCCGTAAAAAAAAAACAATGGAAAACCTAATAGAGGCCACAATCTTGACAGGGCCTTATGAGGGTGAGGCTGTTCTTATTCCTCGCATTCCCATGATTCCAACGGATCTGCTTTTTCAATTTAAAAGATTGCAACACAGACAATGGGACAGCGAAGACTGTTGTATATTCACAAGTTTTACGTAGTTAATTTGTATTGTATCTATCTATCTATCTATCTATATAAAAACGAGTTGTGTGTATGCATGTTTGTTAGTTTGTAAAAAGAGCGTTTGCATATGACGTCATTATTAGTACATACGGCTTTGTATATGGACAGACAATGGGAAAGCCAAGAATGTTGTATATTCGCAATTTTTACGTAGTTTGAAACACATATATAAATCTATCTATATTCACAGGTGGGACACAGTTTTTAGTTTTTTTTGTAGTTTTTGCCTTTTTTTAGTTTTTTTAGTTTTTTAGCTTTTTTATTTTTTTTATTAGTTTTTAGTTTTTTTTGTAGTTTTTGCCTTTTTTTAGTTTTTTCAGTTTTGACGTCACCTGATCCAGTTTTTTCAGGTGACGTCACCTGATCCATCCACAGACAGACAGACAACTTATTTTTATATATATATATATATATATATATATATATATATATATATATATATATATATATATATATATATATATATATATATCTATATATATAAAAATAAGTTGTCTGTCTGTGGATGGATGGATGGATGTGTCAGGTGACGTCACCTGAAAAAACTGGATTAGGTGACGTCAAAACTGAAAAAACTAAAAAAAGGCAAAAACTACAAAAAAAACTAAAAACTAATAAAAAAAATAAAAAAGCTAAAAAACTAAAAAAACTATAAAGGTAAAAACCAATAAAAAACTAAAAAAAAACTGAAAAAACTAAAAAAAGGCAAAAACTACAAAAAAAAACTAAAAACTAATAAAAAAAAGTAAAAAAGCTAAAAAACTAAAAAAACTAAAAAAACTAAAAAAAGGTAAAAAACTAAAAAAAATAAAAAATAAAAAAAAAAACTAAAAAAAAGGAAAAAACTGAAAAATAAGCTAAAATAAAGGTAAAAACCAATAAAAAACTAAAAAAAAAAGGAAAAAACTAATAAATGACGACACTCAAAGAGAAAGCGACCAGGACAAAAGGAATGTTCGATTAGCAATCAACAAAGCACCGGGACACAGGGAGTATAAATGACGACCAGGACATAAGTAAAAAAAAAAAACTATCTATATATATAAAAATAAGTTGTCTGTGGATCTGTGGATCGTGGATCAGGTGACGTCACCTGAAAAAACTGGATCAGGTGACGTCAAAACTGAAAAAACTAAAAAAAGGCAAAAACTACAAAAAAAACTAAAAACTAATAAAAAAAATAAAAAAGCTAAAAAACTAAAAAAACTAAAAAAAGGCAAAAACTACAAAAAAAACTAAAAACTAATAAAAAAGCTAAAAAACTAAAAAAACTAAAAAAAAGGCAAAAACTACAAAAAAACTAAAAACTAAATAAACTAAAAAAGAAAAAAAAAGGAAAAAAATAAAGGAGAAAAACAAAACTAAAAAACGAATGTATATACAGACCGGTACACCGGGATACAAATGACGACCGGGACACAGGGAATATAAATAACGACCGGGACACAGGGACACAACTACAACGGGGACACCGGGGGAAACAGGGGGATATAAATGACGACCGGGACAAAAAAACTAAAAAGAAATAAAAACTAAAAACTAATAAAAAAAACTAAAAAATCTAAAAATCTAAATAAGCTAAAAAAGAAAAAAAAAGGAAAAAAATAAAGGAGAAAAACAAAACTAAAAAACGAATGTATATACAGACCGGGACACCGGGATACAAATGATGACCGGGACCCGGGACACAGGGAATATAAATGACGACCGGGACACAGGGACACAACTACAACGGGGACACCGGGGGAAACAGGGGGATGTAAATGACGACCGGGACACCGGGACAGGGAATGGTCGATTAGCAATCACCATCAACAAAGCTCAAGGGCAATCATTAGAATCATGAGGTATAGATCTGAATACAGATTGTTTTCCCATGGACCATTATATGTTGCATGTTCAAGAGTCGGTAAACCTGACAATCTATTTATATGCAAAGACAATGGGACAGCAAAGAATGTTGTATATTCGCAAGTTTTACGTAGTTAAAACCATATATATATATATATCTATATTCACAGGTGGGACATAGGGACACAACTACAATGGCGCGTAACTATTATGGCGCGTAACGACTTACGCGCGCGGGGGGGGCTTGGGGGGCTAGTTGCTTGGGGGGGCAACAGCTAGTATATATATATATATATATATATATATATATATATATATATATATATATATATATATATATATATATATATAAATATATATATATATATATATATATATATATATATATATATATATATATATATATATATATATATATACTAGCTGTTGGGGTGGCGCTTCGCGCCACCCCAACACCTAGTTGGTGGGGGCGCTTCGCGCCCCCCCCAAGCCCCCCCGCGCGCGTAAGTCGTTACGCGCCATAATAGTTACGCGCCATTGTAGTTGTGTCCCTATGTCCCACCTGTGAATATAGATATATATATATATATGGTTTTAACTACGTAAAACTTGCGAATATACAACATTCTTTGCTGTCCCATTGTCTTTGCATATAAATAGATTGTCAGGTTTACCGACTCTTGAACATGCAACATATAATGGTCCATGGGAAAACAATCTGTATTCAGATCTATACCTCATGATTCTAATGATTGCCCTTGAGCTTTGTTGATGGTGATTGCTAATCGACCATTCCCTGTCCCGGTGTCCCGGTCGTCATTTACATCCCCCTGTTTCCCCCGGTGTCCCCGTTGTAGTTGTGTCCCTGTGTCCCGGTCGTCATTTATATTCCCTGTGTCCCGGGTCCCGGTCATCATTTGTATCCCGGTGTCCCGGTCTGTGTATACATTCGTTTTTTAGTTTTGTTTTTCTCCTTTATTTTTTTCCTTTTTTTTTCTTTTTTAGCTTATTTAGATTTTTAGATTTTT
>NW_027064757.1:0-24651 GCF_032884065.1 Artemia franciscana
AGTTTTAAGTTTTTTAGTTTTGCAGCTTTTTTAGTCTTTTTTAGCTTTTTTTTCTTTTTAGTTTTTTACCTTTTTATGGCACTTGGTATTAACCAAGTGACATAGCAATCGCAAATTCTGTCAGTCAATGTTCATTCTAACATTGACAGTTGGAAAAATCTTCACATGAAAAGCATGCTAAAGCTCAACAATTTATAATAAACCTCAATATTTTAAGTATCTGTTTTAAGGTTTTCGAATTACTTTAATCTATTGTCAAAATATTTTGAAATATTTATGCAATTCCCAGTTTTTACATTTTTAATTTCAGTTTTCTTTTTCTTCTTTATTTTTCAGACGTAAATACATATCGCCGAACCTTTGTTTTTTTTTTAACTAAAATCTGGTAGGCATTGATGACATTGATGGCATTGAAGTCAAAATCCCAAACCCAATCATCATCGCTATCATTTTCAGTTTTGATACGTTTTGACTCTCGCTGTCCAGGTTGATCTTCATCTAATTGCGCGGTTTTGCGTTCTTTGTCACCTAAAACTAAACTAAAAACAAAAAAACTAAAACTAAAACTGAAACACAAAAAAATTAAAGAAGGAAAAACCAAAAAGAAAAACCTAAAAAAAATAAAAAAGATTAAAAAAATAAAAATGAAAAAAGGTAAAAAACTAAAAAAAAATGCTAAAAAAATTAAAAAAACTGAAAACATAAAAAAAAAAAAACTAAAAAAGAAAAATTAAAAAAGAAGAGAAAACATATCTATATATATAAAAATCAGACGCTGCTGATCAGGAGGAATGCCTTCTTTATCTTGAATCTTTGCTTTGACGTTTTCAATAGTATCTGAAGGCTCAACTTCGAGAGTTATGGTCTTTCCAGTTAGGGTTTTGACAAAAATTTGCATCCCGCCTCTCAATCGAAGGACAAGGTGGAGTGTCGACTCCTTTTGGATATTATAATCGGACAGAGTACGGCCATCTTCAAGCTGCTTGCCAGCAAAAATCAGACGCTGCTGATCAGGAGGAATGCCTTCTTTATCTTGAATTTTTGCTTTGACGCTTTCAATAGTATCTGAAGACTCAACTTCGAGAGTTATGGTCTTTCCAGTTAGGGTTTTGACAAAAATTTGCATCCCGCCTCTCAATCGAAGGACAAGGTGGAGTGTCGACTCCTTTTGGATATTATAGTCGGACAGAGTACGGCCATCTTCAAGCTGCTTGCCAGCGAAAATCGGACGCTGCTGATCAGGAGGAATGCCTTCTTTATCTTGAATCTTTGCTTTGACGTTTTCAATAGTATCTGAAGACTCAACTTCGAGAGTTATGGTCTTTCCAGTTAGGGTTTTGATTGTTCTGGGTACCCGGCTGACTGACAGTATTTCAAACAGTAGACTGTCAAATGTTTTGACAAAAATTTGCATCCCGCCTCTCAATCGAAAGACGAGGTGGAGTGTCGACTCTTTTTGAATATTATAATCGGACAGGGTACGGCCATCTTCAAGCTGCTTGCCAGTAAAAATCAGACGCTGCTGATCTGGAGGAATGCCTTCTTTATCTTGAATCTTTGCTTTGACGTTTTCAATAGTATCTGAAGGCTCAACTTCGAGAGTTATGGTCTTTCCAGTTAGGGTTTTGACAAAAATTTGCATCCCGCCTCTCAATCGAAGGACAAGGTGGAGTGTCGACTCCTTTTGGATATTATAATCGGACAGAGTACGGCCATCTTCAAGCTGCTTGCCAGCGAAAATCAGACGCTGCTGATCAGGAGGAATGCCTTCTTTATCTTGAATCTTTGCTTTGACGTTTTCAATAGTATCTGAAGACTCAACTTCGAGAGTTATGGTCTTTCCAGTTAGGGTTTTGACAAAAATTTGCATCCCGCCACTCAATCGAAGGACAAGGTGGAGTGTCGAGTCCTTTTGGATATTATAGTCGGACAGAGTACGGCCATCTTCAAGCTGCTTGCCAGCGAAAATCAGACGCTGCTGATCAGGAGGAATGCTTTCTTTATCTTGAATCTTTGCTTTGATGTTTTCAATAGTATCTGAAGACTCAACTTCGAGAGTTATGGTCTTTCCAGTTAGGGTTTTGACAAAAATCATCATTGTATAATTCTAAGTGAACAGAAGAACATATAAAGCCGAATTGAAAAATATATATACCTCTATTTCGACAAAGAAAACTTTATTGTACAATAGTATTTACTTATAAAAACATAATATTTTCAAAATAAACCACAAGGAAATATTTATGCAATTAGCTTTTCTTCAAAAATATTCTAAATACATAGATTTTTTTACGCAATTCCATTTCGCAGGCATAATACCGGTTTTTTCATGACGTTGCAGTCCAAATCTATATATAAAAATAAGTTGTCTGTGTGTCTGTCGAGTGACGTCACTGTCCGCATATGACGTCTGAATTATTTCATCACATACCAATACAAAAACGAATGTATTCAAGCCGAAGTAGCTCAGTTATATAACTACCTGTGTTGGCGCAGTGAGTTTGACCTTAGCGTGGTAATACGAGACCCAGAGATCGAACCATGCTGCAGGAATGCACTACAGGGCCGACGCAGGGACCTTAGTAGTTAAGAAGCGTCGTTAATCCAATACAAATACAGTAGCTCAGTTGGTAAAGCGTTATGTTCCAGGTTCTAGGTCCGAGAGGTTCCAGGTTCGAACCTTGGCTTTAGCATTAATACAAAAGAAGAAAAAAAAACTAAAAAAGATAAAAACTTAAAAAAACTAAAAAGAAAATACTAAGAAAACTAAAAAAGCTAAAAAAAAAAAAAAAAAAACAGGGTAAGAAACTAAAAGCTAAAAAAGAAAAAAAAACTTAAAAAAAACTTAAAAAACTTAAAAAAAAGGTAAAAATTACAAAAAAACTAAAAAGAAGAAAAACTAAAAACTAATAAAAAACTAAAAACACTAAAAACTGAAAAAGAAAAAAAAAGAAAAAAAATGACAAATAAGGGAGAAAAAGGAAAAAAAAAATAAAATAAAAATAAAACTAAAAAAGGTAAATGTATTCAAGCCGAAGTAGCTGAGTTGGTAAAACGTTATGATCCAGGTTCTAGGTCCGAGAGGTTCCAGGTTCGAACCTTGGCTTTAGCATTAATACAAAAGAAAAAAAAACCTAAAAAAGAAAAAAACTAAAAACAGGTAAAAACTAAACAAACTAAAAAAGGTAAAAACTAAAAAAAAAACTAAAAAGAAAAAGAAAAAAATCTAAAAAAAAGGTAAAAACAAAGAAAAACTAAAAAGAAAAAAAGGAAAAAAAACTAAAAATTTATTTCATCATATACCAATTCAAAAACGAATGTATATACAGACCGGGACACAGGGAATATAAATGACGACCAGGAAACTCAAAGAGAAATTACAGACTGGGAAACCGAGACACAAATTTCGACTGGGACGTGTGTGTCGACTGACGTCATGTTTGTGTGTCGACTGACGTCATGTTATTCGACTATAAATGACGACTGGGACACAGGGACACAATTACAACGGGGACACTGGGGGGCACAGGGGGATATATAAATGACGATGGGGACACAGGGAATGTTTGATTAGCAATCACCATCAACAAAGCTCAAGGGTAATCATTAGAATAACGAGGTATAGATCCGAATACGGATTGTTTTTCCCGTGGACATATGTTGCATGTTCAATAGTCGGTAAACCTGACAGCCTATTTATATGTACAGACAATGGGACAGCGAAGAATGTTGTATATTCGCAAGTTTTACGTAATTATAAACATATATATATATATATATATATATATATATATATATATATATATATATATATATCTATATATATAAAAATAAGTTGTCTGTCTGTCTGTGGATCTGTGGATCAGGTGACGTCATGTTTCGGCTGACGTCATGAAATTAGTTGCCGTCATTTTTGCTTTGAAGGTGACGTCATTCAAGTTATATAAGACATATGTTCGCGTAGAAATCTATTAATGTTTAAGTTTACAATGACTGACGAAGATGCTCAAAGAGTCTATGCCAAAAAACTTGCTGCTGATAGAGAAAGTCAGAAAAGAAAGCGTGCCGAGGAACTACCAGAGCAACGCGAAAGCAGACTTGCTGCTAAAAGAGAAAGTGAAAAAAGAAGGCGTGCCGAGGAATCAAAAAACCAGCAGGGAAACAGGCTTGAGGCTGATAGAGAAAGAAAGAACAGAAAGCATGCCGAGGAACTACCAGAGCAACGCAGAAGCAGACTTGCTGCTAAAAGAGAAAGTGAAAAAAGAAGGCGTGCCGAGGAATCAAAAGACCAGCAGGGAAACAGGCTTGAGGCTGATAGAGAAAGAAAGAACAGAAAGCATGCCGAGGAACTACCAGAGCAACGCAGAAGCAGACTTGCTGCTAAAAGAGAATGTGAAAAAAGAAGGCGTGCCGAGGAATTACAAGAACAGCAAGAAATCAGGCTTGCTGCTGATAGAGAAAGTAAGAAAAAAAAGCGTGCCGAGGAATCACAAGAACAGCAAGAAATCAGGCTTGCTGCTGATAGAGAAAGTAAGAAAAGAAAGCGTGCCGAGGAATTACAAGAACAGCAAGAAATCAGGCTTGCTGCTGATAGAGAAAGTAAGAAAAGAAAGCGTGCCGAGGAATCAGAGCAATCTGAAAGTTATCGCCTGGCATTCAGGTACAACCCAGTCGATGATTTTAGCTTGAGTAGATGTGTTCAAATCGGGACAATGTCTAAAATTTGTCCCTATTGCAAGGCCTTGAAATTCAATGGTGAAACAATGGGAATGTGTTGCGCCTCAGGAAAAGTTAAACTTCCTCTATTGGCTGCACCACCAGAGCCATTGAAGACTTTCCTTACTGGAACTACGTCAGAATCTAAGCGTTTTTTGTCAAAAATCAGACAATACAACTCATGTTTCCAAATGACGTCGTTTGGAGCCCAAATCGAAAATCCAGATCAATTTATGTCTACTTTCAAAGTAAAAGGGCAAATTTATCATAAAGCAGGGTCCCTTCTACCATTCTCAGGCGAGAATCATAAATTTTTACAATTGTACTTCATCAGTGATAGAAATTCTGAATTGAATGCACGTTGCGAAATTTCTCCCAACGTTGAAAGGACAATCGTTTCCCAATTGCAACATCTTTTCCACGAAAATAATAATTTAGTGCGTCTGTTCAAAACAGCCATCGATTTGATGCCTACTGATACTCATAAAATTGTTATTTCCGCTGACAAAACGCCTCCTGGCCAACAGGTGCGTAGATACAATGCTCCGACTATCGACGAAGTGGCAATCGTTATGGTCGGTGATCAGTTTTTACCTCGAGATATTATTCTACATAAGCGAAACGCTCAGTTGTTAAGAATTGCTGAAACTCATCGATGCTACGATGCCCTACAATATCCTATCATTTTTTGGGATGGAGCCGACGGCTATCACTTTAATATTAAATTGATGAATCCAGCCACTAACAAAGAAATGAATAAGAAATGCAGTGCAATGCATTATTATTCCTATAGACTAATGATTCGGCAGGATGAAGAAAATTATATTTTAAAATGCCGTGAATTGTTTCACCAATTTGTCGTGGATATGTATGCTAAAATTGAATCAGAACGTTTGCTATATATCCGCCTGAATCAGACCAAGCTCCGCTCTGAACAATACATTCATTTGCGAGATGCAGTTATAAATGACGACTTGCCGTAAAAAAAAAACAATGGACAACCTAATAGATGCCACAATCTTGACAGGGCCTTATGAGGGTGAGGCTGTTCTTATTCCTCGCATTCCCATGATTCCAACGGATCTGCTTTTTCAATTTAAAAGATTGCAATTCCCAATTCGATTAGCATTTGCAACCACCATCAACAAAGCTCAAGGGCAATCACTAGAAAAATGCGGTATAGATCTTAATACAGATTGCTTTACCAATGTACAATTGTATGTTGCATCTTTGAGGGTCGGTAAACCTGACAATCTATTTACACGCACAGACAATGGGACAGCGAAGACTGTTGTATATTCACAAGTTTTACGTAGTTAATTTGTATTGTATCTATCTATCTATCTATCTATATAAAAACGAGTTGTGTGTATGCATGTTTGTTTGTTTGTAAAAAGAGCGTTTGCATATGACGTCATTATTAGTACATACGGCTTTGTATATGGACAGACAATGGGAAAGCCAAGAATGTTGTATATTCGCAATTTTTACGTAGTTTGAAACACATATATAAATCTATCTATATTCACAGGTGGGACACAGGGACACAACTACAATGGCACGTAACTAATATGGCGCTCAACGACTTACGCGCGCGGGGGGGCTTGGGGGGGGGGGGGCGCGAAGCGCCCCACCAACTAGGTGTTGGGGTGGCGCTTCGCGCCTGCAACAAACAAAGAAGCGGTAAGTGGTCTGAACCAGAATGGATTAATACATCACACATGCTATCTTCCACCATAACTTCAGTGACGAAAACATTATCAATCAAAGTTGCAGAATGGTCTGTTAATCGGGATGGGATAGAATTTAATGGGAAAAGACCAAATGAAAGCATGACATTAAGGAAATCCAAATTTTTGGCTTGAAGATTTAATAAATCAAAATTAAAATCACCTATGATTACAATTTTATCAAAATTTCGATTTATTTCAGATATTAAAATTTCAATTTCCTCTAGGAAAAAATCCGGACTAGCACCAGGGGGTCTATACACCGATGAAATAAGAAGTGGATTATTATTACTTGTCACTATTTCAATAGCAAAAGTTTCAATCTGACCTTCAATCCATAAAGATAAATCTTCCCTTACTTTAAATTTTATATCATCCTTGATTATGAATGCTAAACCTCCCCTTCCCATCAATGACCGGTTCTTGGAAATAAGTGTGTAACCTGGAAAATTAAACAACGAAGCAGGACATTGTTCACTAATAAATGATTCACAAATACCTATCACTTGCACCTCACTGTTAAGTTTATTAATTATATCAACTACATCTTCATGTGAAGTAGTTAAATGACAATTCCAGTGGAGAATCTGGAATCCGGACAGCATAACGGGTGCACTCACATCATCTACTGCAACATATTTACTAAGCCTTGCAGGCTGTTTATCCGAAAATTCCGACCGGCTACCAACATCACTCGACAAAATATTATCCAACGAAAAGCGATTTTTTTCTAACTGAAGTAATCGTGAAAACATTCATAAATAATTTATCCTACTTCCTATTAAAGAACTATTAATACGAAAGAATGTAAATACTAAAGTACACATTTATAACTACTAAAACGAAAAAAAAAAAAAACTCAGATTATATGTCGTCACAACTCCCCAGTCGGCGTGTCCGAGCGTCATTTCCAGATCGAGCGAAAATACGGCCGTGATCGGACCATACGTTGTGGTTACCTAACCTATCACAAGCCAGTTGCAGAATTTCTCGTCGCTTCTTAGTTAAACTTTCAGATACAAATATACCAGATTTGGTCAGTTTGCTCTTAGCAGCAAATACCTTTCTAGCCACATCCTTAGACGAAAACTGGGCGAGTACCGGTGCAATCATATCAGGCCGCGTAGGATTCTCTGGAAGGGTAAATCTATACACTTTAGTTAGTTCCGAAACATAAACTTGTACGCCCATCTTGTCTGAGATAATATTATTAATACACGATTTTACATCAGCACCCGGAGCTTGTTTGACACCACTGAAAATAAGTGAATCCAGCCTATTTTCCTGCTCAATATCGTCAAGTCTACTTTCAATCTTTTTCACTCTCTCTTCGAGTATCATGAAGCTGTTTTTTAGTGATTTTAGTTGCTTTTCGATAAAGTCAAATTTTGGCGAGTATTCCACCATCAAAGAATCATATACGTCAGATATCATTGATTCAGCCGAGTGCGGGAGTTGATTTTTTATGCGATCGGAAACTTTACGTGAGATTTCATTCCTGAGATTCGCTTTTACAGCTTCCAATTCTTGTTGAGTCTGAGTTAGTCTCATGTTCAGGTCAGAAGATTGGTTGCCTATATCCGGGCTTGAATTTGACGGATGATTTTTCGAAAGATGTCCAGGTTGTTCAGTGCTGTTAGAAACAGTGCCCTTGCGCTTAGGACGGGACGACATCGTAAACTACTAATTAGTAACTCTAATTAACATAGGACAAAGACTTAGACGCAAGGGGGGCTTTTTTACGACCCCCCAGCTTCAAATAGTGCCAGATATTATCCAATTAGGTTTGCAGCAGGCTAATCCAAATCAATTTCCTGCATCCGATATGACACGAACAAATTATAACACTGGTTAAACGAGTTTAGGTGTTTTCACTATGAAAGGCGGATAGCAACTGAGTATTTATAGTAGTTTGAATCGGGGAAAGTCCGACACTATAACATGTTTTTTCTGTTAAATAGACTTAAGTTTTTTTTTTTTACGAGTATCTCATATCATCTCAACCTTTATTTACATAGATCATATTTATTTACTTTATCTACATCTTCATTTACTTATATCATCAACCTTTTTTTTACAGGAGTGTCCCACACTATTAAACCATCTGATTTTCTTATATACCATGCGTTTAGCCCATCACCAGGTTTTGAAGTTGGTGAAGTCTGCTATGTTGGGCTTGCCCCAGATTTGGGGGAAGTGTGACATACCCCTACTAGCTTTTTTCAACAATTTGTCAGAAATATGACTTCGACATATTTAAATATGAGAATATATGACAATGTGACAACATAAATATGAAAACAAAAAATAGGACTTCACCATCTCAAAGGACATCGAGGGATCATTATAAGTCAATAAGCAAACAATTTTTATGTCAAACTGACTGGCATCAAAAGACCAGATCACACTTTTTTCTGCCATTTTGGGGTAACTCCAACAGTGTTGGACTTACCTAACTGATAAACGTTACAAGTATTTAGCCGAGGTGCACGAATCACTGAATTTAAATGATTTCTTTTATTTTAAAAAAGAAAAACATACTACGCAAATTATGGTTTGACTTCAGATACAAAAACTGTCTCATAACTGGTGTAGCTTACGTGTATGAAAAAAAAAACAAAGATCTACTGAAGCTTGCCACTGACTGCCTAATGACGACTGAATAACCTGACGGATTTGGGGCGTTTCAAATGGTCCGGTTCCCACTAACTTGACTGATCCTTCAAAAATGTATTTGTCATCCACAGTATCAATACCGTCTTTTTTTGGCCAATTGAATAAGCATGTGCAAGGTTCAAGCAGTGAAGAAACTTAAACTTAAGTTTTCTCTCAGTCAGGAAATTCTAGAACCCTTCCTATGAGACAAGTGGAAATTTGTTTCGGCACTTGAGTCATGTAACAACTGAGCTAAACTAGACTTCTTTCAGCTCAGTTGTTACATTTCTCAAGAGGTGAAGTATCTTGAAAATGGTCTCAGATTGAAACTCAAAGAACATATTACAAAGCGATCAGATATTCTTGACCGTGATTCGGTTTATGAAAAAACGTCGCAAATTGAACGTCTACCAGTATATTTGACAATTCAAATGGTGCGTTATTCCTGCAAAGAGAAGGAAAATATAAATGCAAAATATTGAAGGATACTCAATTTTAGTTCGTCGGCGCATAGATCAATACACTTTATTCAACTAGATGTGTTTATCTATGCGATGATGAACTAAAATTGAAATTAACTCCAATGAGAAAGAAATTTAAGGATATTGAGGATATAGGAGCATTAGAAGCAAAGAATAAAAGAAAGACGAACCAAAACGAAGAAGAAAAGAAAGAAAAAAAGACGTAGCTATATTCGTTTCCTGACGATCTTGGATCAAATAATTCAGGTAGTTCTTGCTTTATTATTTCTAGATGTAGCATAAGTAAAAACAGGACTAATCTATATAAAAATAAGCTGTATGTCTGTTATGTCTGTTACGGCAGATTATATCTTCTATACATATAAAAACTAGCTGTTGGGGTGGCACTTCGCGCCACCCCATATATATATATATATATATATATATATATATATATATATATATATATATATATATATATATATATATATATATATATATATATATATATATATATATATATATATATATATATATATGTTTTTAGCTACGTAAAACTTGCAAATATACAATATTCTTCGCTGTCCCATTGTCTGTATATATAAATAGATTGTCAGGTTTACCGACTCTTGAACATGCAACATATAATTGTCCATGGGAAAAACAATCCGTATTCATATCTATACCTCATTATTCTAACGATTGCCCTTGAGCTTTGTTGATGGTGATTGCTAACCGAACCGAACCTGGAACATAACGCTTTACCAACTCAGCTACTTCGGCTTGAATACATTTGTTTTTGAATTGGTATATGATGAAATAATTCAGATGTCATATGTGGACAGTGACGTCTGTTGACAGACAGACAAACAACATATTTTTAGTTCTAGCACGTGTGGTGGAAACCTTGGGAGATCCAGGGAATTTAAAAATTCAGATGGATAATTAACCACTTCATTTGGTTCCAGAACTGTGTTGACTGACTTGAAAAGGACTGCCTGGTCTCGAATCTTGGTCAAAACAATATTGTTGATTTCGTGGACGTCAATATTTTTGGGTGCCAGAATCGCTCGTTTACTTAGCTGTTCATGATTTTTATAATTGGTTAGAATATTCGGAAATACTTTTTCAACCAATTCATTTTTGGACGTCACTAAATTAGAAAATTCAGCGGGTAGTTATAGGCGTCCTGAAATTGAGTCTACTGGGAGCTTTCCGTTTCCAACTGCCAGCAATTGATCTGAAAATGTTTGACCAGAGTCATTGTTTTGCAATCCGACACGCATTTTTGTAGTTAATTTTTATGTCTTTACGTGTGCCAATAAATTAGAATTTTTCGGCCAAGCATTCATTTCTTCTATAGGGGTTGATCTAGGTATTACAGATAATGTTTGCCTGAAATCTCCCGCAAGCAATATTAATATACTGCCAAAGGGTTTCGAATTTCCTCTCAAATCTCGTAATGATTGCTCCAGAGCCTCGAGCGATTTTTTCTGTGCCAATGTGCACTCGTCCCAAATAATAAGTTTGCATTGCAGCAATACTTTATCCATCCCAGATTATTTGGAAATATTGCACGTGGGAGTTTCTGTAGAATGCAAATTCAGAGGCAATTTCCAAGCGGAATGAGCAGTTCTTCCAACAGGCAGCAACGTTGCAGCTGTTTCGGACGACGCTATTGCCAACGCTATATCATATTTTGATCAAATTGATGCCAGAATCAGTTTTATCACAAACATTTTACCAGTACCACCTGGTGCATCCAAAAAGAAGATTTCTCCAAGGTTGTTATCGACACAATGCATTATCGTATCATAAATGTCTTTTTGCTCAGACGTTAACTTAGAAATATTATTTTGTACATACGACAACAGATCACTTGTTGTAACTTTGTTCACGATCCGATTCTACAAATTTCGAAACAGCAGCGGTACTATTAGGTGAAGGCATTCCCAAATCCTGAAGAGGTTTGTTTGCCGTACATAAGCACAAATCATCAATTGTAGTAGTTAAAAATTTTTGATGTAAAATCAAAAGTCATATCCGACGTCTCTAACCGTTTTCGATTGAGCATATCTTCAGACATTTTCGATTTAAATTTCTCCCATAACTCTGTAGGAGCTGAAGGAGAGCAAGTTGTTAGTATGATTCCAAACAATGCACGAATTTGACTTGGAGTTGACGTTTTGTACGAGTCATTGATGCAGTTATCCCAGTGTTGGTCATTCTCCAATAAATTCAGAGCTTGGCATGCACTACGGTAAGTGTCATGCATAGTACCGTTTACAGTTCTCAAATACTCAAAGCACGTCGGACCGGGTACATTCACCGAAAGCAGGCATAGAAAGAAGCATTCATGTTGATTGGGGTGAAAGGTGTAGAGTCTTCCTATCGTGGTATCTTTGAAGATGGTAGGTTGGCCTTCGACTGACTTACCCTGTTTTTGAAGTTCAAATGATTTATTTTTAGTATTCCACGTGTAATACGAAGGCACTTCAGTATAAAGCAGTTTTTTTGCAAAAGAATCATTTTGGCATAACGAAAAGAAAGCAGTTAACGTTGTATTCGGTGGATTCAGGGCTCTTTGTTTTACGTTGGATTCCGAAAAATAAACACGTTGACCATTCTGTAAATGTACCGCTAAGTGAACAACAGCTGGACTTCGTTCATGTATCGGAAATGAAAGAATTCGCCAAACAGCTTCAATACTGCTTATGTATCTTCCAGCCTGATATTGTACGATTTCATCAATATCACGGATTTCGGACTGCAAGCCAAAAACTGCCATGTCACTGCCTTTGTTGACGTATTTACATATGCATTTGATTGCCTTCACGGAGTTACAATATTCAACGTTTATGTGTGCATTAAATGTTTTTGATAGTAGAGGGGAATATGGAACAACCCACTGGTTATCTACTTCGATGGTGGTACCGTTACGCTTCTGTATTATTGCTATCTTACCAACATCTTCAGTAGATCTTTTTCTATATTGTGGGTAACCATCATTGCCAGTAATTGTGCTGGGTACTAAAAGTCGGAGGATATTGCTTTGTGCACCTTTCTTTGGCCGTAGAGGGGTGTAGAGTCTTCCTATCGTGGTATCTTTGAAGATGGTAGGTTGGCCTTCGACTGCCTGTTTTTGATGTTCAAATATTTATTTTTAGTATTCCACGTGTAATACGAAGGCACTTCAGTATACAGCAGTTTTTTTGCAAAAGAATCATTTTGGCATAACGAAAAGAAAGCAGTTAACGTTGTATCCGGTGGATTCAGTGCACTTTGTTGCACGTTGGATTCCGAAAAATAAACACGTTGACCATTCTGTAAATGTACCGCTAAGTGAACAACAGCTGGACTTCGTTCATGTATCGGAAATGAAAAGAATTCGCCAAACAGCTTCAATACTGCTTATGTATCTTCCAGCCTGATATTGTACGATTTCATCAATATCACTGATTTCGGACTGCAAGCCAAAAACTGCCATGTCACTGTCTTTGTTGACGTATTTACATATGTATGTGATTGCCTTCACAGAGTTACAATATTCAACGTTTATATGTGCATTAAATGTTTTTGATAGTAGAGGGGAATATGTAACAACCCACTGGTTATCTACTTCGATGGTGGTACCGTTACGCTTCTTTATTATTGCTATCTTACCACCATCTTCAGTAGATCTTCTTCTATATTGTGGGTAACCATCATTGCCAGTAATTGTGTTGGGTACTAAAGTCGGAGGATATTGCTTTGTGCACCTTTCTTTGGCCATGCATGGTGATTTTTCGTTCTGTGTACCGCAAGGTCCATGTATCATATTTTTTACCACAATACCATATAAGCAATTATCGACATTTTCATCAGGTATTTCAGCGGAAAGCACGTCATCAATTTCATTAGAAGTAATTTTATCATGTAGCCAGATTAGTATATGTGCGTGTGGCAATCCTCGTTTTTGCCATTCCACTGAGTACATCCAGCATAGTACTGACACAAACACTTTAAGTTTTACTATGTAGTTTATCAGTGATTTCAACTTTTGCCGGAAGACACGGGCCGTAATGTCATGTCTATGAACCACCGATTGTCCTTGAAGTAAAAGCTGCTGTATCTCGTCCCAAGATTGATTACATGTAAATGTAATAAATAAATCTGGACGACCATAGAGACCAACATACGCAACAGCATCTTGACCATATTCATGCATATGATCGGGACTGCCAGCATATGACGAAGGTAAAATCGTTAATCTTCCAACGTTAGTGGTATTACTGTGGTATCTCGCAAATGAATATATTGTTAAGAGCGGATTTTGGTCTGATTCAGGCGGATAAATAGCAAACGTTCTGACTCAATCTTTGCATATATATCAACGATGTATTGGTGAAACAATTCCAAATTGACGGCATTTTAAAATATAATTATCTTCATTGTGACGAATCATTAGTCTATAGGAATAATAATTCATTGCACTGCATTTCTTATCCGTTTGTTTATTAGAGGATGGATCTATCAATTTATTATTAAAGTGATAGCCGTCGGCTCCATCCCAAAATATGATAGGATATTGTAAGGCATGGTAGAATCGATGAGTTTCAGCAATTCTTACCAACTGAGCGTTTCGCTTATGAAGAATAAATTCTCGAGGTAAAAACTGATCACCCACCATAACGATTGCCACTTCGTCAATAGTTGGAGCATTGTATCTACGCATATTTTCGCCAGTAGGCGTTTTGTCGGTAGAAATAACAATTTTATGCGTATCTTAGGCATCATATCGATTGTTGTTTTGAACAGATGTACTAAATCATTATTTTCGTGGAGAAGAAGTTGCAATTCGGAACGAATCTAGCTTGCCCATATGATGAACATCCAGAACCTCCGGCATTTCCCCCTTATTGTTCATAAGACCATCTTTCAAGTCATCATTTGACAGTTCCAATGGTATGTTGTACAGTACTATTTTCTGAGAATTTTTCAGGGTTGGTTTCTACCATTCAGGTGTAACAGGAATTTGCCAATTTTATGTAGGCTAAGTAATTTGCAGGCTTCGTTTCTGTCTAGAAACATAACCGTTAGTGAACCATCTCTGTTCACATTCACAGTGAAGCTGCATCTAAAAGTTTTGAAAAGATTCATTCTAATATCTATATATTTAAAAATAAGTTGTCTGTCTGTGTGTCTGTCAGGTGACGTCATGTTTCTGTGTCGACTGACGTCATGAAGTTAGTTGTCGTCATTTTTGCTATGACGGTGACGTCATTAAAGATATTTAAGACATATATGTTCACGTAGAAATCTATTAATGTTTAAGTTTAAAATGACTGATGAACTTACAATGGCAAAAGCCGATGAAGATGCTCAAAGAGTCTATGCCAAAAAACTTGCTGCTGATAGAGAAAGTCAGAAAAGAAAGCGTGCCGAGGAATCAAAAGAACAGCAAGGAAACAGGCTTGAGGCTAAAGAACGCAAAACCGCGCAGTTAGATGAAGATCCACCTGGACAGCGAGAGTCAAAACATATCAAAACTGAAAATGATAGCGATGATGATTGGGTTTGGGATTTTGACTTGGATAAGGTCATCAATGCCTACCAGATTTTAGTTAAAAAAAACAAAGGTTTGGCGATATGTATTTCATAGTGAAGCTGAAAAATAAAGAAGAAAAAGAAAACTGAAAAAAAAAATGTAAAAAACTAAAAAATACTAAAAAGAAAAAACACTCAAAGAGAAATTACAGACCGGGACACAAATGACGACCGGGACAGAGGGAATATAAATAACGACCGGGACACTCAAAGAGAAATTACAGACTGGGATACCGGGACACAAATGACGACCGGGACACAGGGAATATAAATGACGACCAGGACACAGGTATTTAAGAATATCGTTCAAAGACAAATTTTTAATTGTAAGAAGACCGTTGAAAGAGAAATTTCTAATTGTAAAATGACTGAAGAACCTACAATGGCAACACCCGAGGAAGTTGCTCAAAACGAATGTATTCAAGCTGAAGTAGCTGAGTTGGTAAAGCGTTATCTTTCAGGTTCTAGGTCCGAGAGGCTCCAGGTTTGAACCTTGGCTTTAGCATTAATACAAAAGAAGAAAAAAACTAAAAAAGGTAAAAACTACAAAAAAAAACTAAAAAGAATATATATATATATTTATATATATATATATATATATATATATATATATATATATATATATATATATATATATATATATATATATATGTATATATATCTTCTATATATATATAAATTCCTATATATCCGCCTGAATCAGACCAAGCTCCGCTCTGAACAATACATTCATTTGCGAGATGCAGTTATAAATGACGGTAATACCACAAACGTTGGAAGATTAACAATTTTACCTTCGTCATATGCTGGCAGTCCCCGTCATATGCATGAATATGCTCAAGATGCTATTGCGAATGTTCGTCTCTATGGTCGTCCAGATTTATTTATTACATTTACATGTAATCAGTCTTGGGACGAGATACTGCAGCTTTTACTTCAAGGACAATCGGCGGTTCATAGGCATGACATTACGGCCCGTGTCTTCCGGCAAAAGTTGAAATCACTGATAAACTACATAGTAAAACTTGAAGTGTTTGGGTCAGTGCGATGCTGGATGTACTCAGTGGAATGGCAAAAACGAGGTTTGCCACACGCACATATACTAATCTGGCTACATAAAAAAATTACTTCGAACGAAATTGATGATGTGATTTCCGCTGAAATACCTGATAAAAATGTCGATAAGGGGTTACATGATATTATTGTAAAAAATATGATACATGGACCTTGCGGTGCACTGAACGAAAATTCACCATGCATGGCCAAAGGAAGGTGCACAAAGCAATATCCTCGACTTTTAGTATCCAACACAATTACTGGCAATGATGGTTGCCCACAATATAGAAGAAGATCTACTGAAGATGGCGGTAAAACAGCAATAATAAAAAAGCGTAACGGTACCACCATCGAAGTAGATAACCAGTGGGTTGTTCCATATTCCCCATTTTTATCAAAAACATTTAATGCACACATAAACGTTGAATGCTGTAACTCCATAAAGGCAATCAAATACATATGTAAATACGTCAACAAAGGCAGTGACATGGCAGTTTTTGGCTTGCAGCCCGAAATCAAAGATTTCGACGAAATCTTACAATATCAGGCTGGAAGATACATAAGCAGTAATGAAGCTGTTTGGCGAATTCTTTCATTTCCGATACATGAACGTAGTCCAGCTGTTGTTCACTTAGCGGTACATTTACAGAATGGTCAACGTGTTTATTTCTCGGAAACCAACGTGCAACAAAGAGCCCTGAATCCACCGGATACAAAATTAACAGCTTTTTTTTCGCTTTGCAAAAATGATTCTTTTGCAAAAAAACTGCAGCGAAGAATGTTGTATATTCGCAAGTTTTACGCAGTTAATTTGTATTGTATCTATCTATCTATCTATCTATATAAAAACGAGTTGTGTGTATGCATGTTTGTTTGTTTGTAAAAAGAGCGTTTGCATATGACGTCATTATTAGTACATACGGCTTTGTATATGCAGAGACAATGGGAAAGCCAAGAATGTTTTATATTCGCAATTTTTACGTAGTTTAACTCCTGCAGACGAAATGAATGCTTGCCTGAAAAATTCTAATTTATGGGCACACGTAAAAATATTAAAATTAACTACAAATATGCGTGTCCGATTGCAAAACGATGACTCTGGTCAAACATTTTCAGATCAATTGCTGGCAATTGGAAACAGAAAGCTCCCAGCAGTGGGAAAGCCAAAAATGTTGTATATTTGCAATTTTTACGTAGTATGAAACACATATATAAATCTGTCTATATTCACAGGTGGGACACAGGGACACAACTACAATGGCGCTTAACTAATATGGCGCGTAACGACTTACGCGCACGGGGGGGGGGCTTGGGAGGCGCGAAGCGCCCCACCAACTAGGTGTTGGGGTGGCGCGAAGCGCCACCCCAACAGCTAGTTAGTAATATTTTTGATAGAGAAAGATTGATCTTTTACTGTTGGAGTAAAAAGGATAATGGGTTTGTTCTTTTATTGCCACAGCTGGAACTGAGTTTGAGAGTCCCATTATTTCAAAAGGGCCCATAGAAGGCTTTTTTCGTTTCTGTTTTCTGCCCACTGTCTGAAAATCCTCATTTAGCAGGTTGTCAGTTTCAGAGATTGGTGACTCAGAGACAGTAATCATGGTTTCATTCAGGCTATCATCATTGGATATTGGAGATACAACAATAGGAATATCCGCTCCTGATAACCAATTAGATGCTTGGCCCCCTTCCCTGAGGGGGCTAGAAGAGTTAGGAAACATTGAGTTCCGGAGAGGGAAATTCCAGACACTCTAACCACGCAATAAACTTATATGAAAAAGCAAAAAATACTTCTCAAACAAAAGGAGTAGCAAGAGCTTTAGTTCCTTTCACTCAGAAAATAAATGAAATCAATAATATAAATTTTTTTATCAATTGATTTCTTTTTTTCTTCCGCTAAAAACCATTTACATAATGACCGTGTCCGAAATCTTATTTCACTAAGAATGCTGCATCCCGATGCAGGATTAAGTCTGAATGCTCAGTCCAAAAGCTGTTTTCGTCATTTGTTCTATGAGCCTCAAATCCCTATTCAGCAGCAACTCAGTAGCAGGAGAAGAAACAGAAATCAACCATCAGATGGAGAAAGTAGAACTATAAAAGAAGATCCTAATAAAAACAAAAGATTATTCTGCAAAAATTACACAGTTGTAGAATTGAAAATTGAGAGATCCTGAACCTGTGTTTGGATAAATCTTTTTGCCTTGTCGTTGCGAATTTATTATCTTTCATTTTTTACTGATAGGCTATATATTTGAAGGACGATTCCTCAAGTAGGAAAAAATGGGGGATCCCCATGATGACCAGAATTTTACAAATAATCTTGAAAAACTTGATAAGAATTGTACTGTACTAGCATGGATACAGTACAAAAACCAAATTAAAGGAAGAATGACTCCAGGAGCCAATTACTAGTTGCCAGAATCCTTAAAAAAGAACTGGGCAACTATGGAACAATCATTGAGGCACCTGGCCCTGGCGGCTCAATGGTTATCCAAACAAGAGCACCAACCACTCCAGATATGATCACACTACAGAAAATAAAATTCAATAACAATGAAATTATCTTTGAAAAATATGACAAAGAAAAAGCAGACAACTTCAAAAACAACATAATTGGAAAAAAAGGTATCTTATTTATTGAAAAAGAGACTGCAGACTTCGCTGAAGTGGAAGATGAACTCAAAGAAAACCCAGAAATTGAAAAAATACTAAAAATAGGCAATGATGAAACCAAATCAGTATATACAATCCTAGTTATTTACAAAAATCCACAGAATTTTCCAAAAACAATAAATTTTTGGGGGATAAATAAAAAAGTAAAACAATTTATTCCACAACCAGTACAATGCTTTAAATGCCAGAGATTTGGACACAAAGCCCAAGAATGCAGATCAAACCAGAGATGCCTACTCTGTGCTGGGCTCCATGCCCACAGTGATTGTCCAAGGACAGAACAAAATTGTGCTAATTGCAAAGGAAAACATCCAGCAAACGCTAATATATGCCCTGTCAAGAAAGAAAAAAATGAAATCTTAAAGGTGTCTATCACAAATAAGATACCCATCAGACATGCAAAACAAAAAATCAAAAATCAAACAGAATTCAACATAATTCAGAGTGAATTTCCTCCACTTCCAGCACCCTTAATTTCTACTATACCTACCCATGAGACATCCACCACCCTTAAGAGACTTGAGGAATCAATAAAAAAACAAGAAAAAGTAATTAACAAATTAACCGAAGCTATAACCATGCTTTTGGACCTAATCCCCAAATCCAAAACTCTGCAACAAAGCAAAATGAAACAAATTAAAACATTTGTAAGAAAAATCTCACAAAAAGAAAACACAGACTCAGATACAGAATCTGAGCTATCAAATGAGGAAAAGGAAGATGAATTCACCAGTAAAAGCAATGAAGAAACAAAAAATCCAACAAGAAAAACACTTTCAAAAAAATCAAAAATATGAAAATAATACAACTAAACACAAACTGCCTGACAAACAGCAAAAAAACAGAGTTAAAAAATGTTCTAATAAGAGAAAAACCAGATATAGTATGTCTACAGGAAACTTTCCTGAAAGAAAAAATAAAAATTTCATTTAATGGGTATAAATGCTACAGATGGGACAGATGCGATAAAAAGGGTGGGGGATTATGTACTCTTATAAAGGACCAATTTGTCAGTGAGGAAATCCCTACCACCTTTAGTGGAAATAATGAAATTGGCATAATAAAAATAAATAACATCAATGGGAATACACTTTCAATTATAAATTACTATAATAACAAAACTAATAACTTTGATAAAAACCAACTATGGAGCACTCTCAAAAATATTCAAAACCCCAAAATAATTTTGGGTGACTTCAACCTACACCACCAGACATGGAACACACAGGCAAAAAATCATCAAAAGGCTAACTGCCTCCTAGAAATAATAAATGATCTAAACCTCCACATAGCCACCCCCTGCAATCTTGAAACTCACTTATGCAAGCAAACTGGAAAAATATCAACAATAGATCTAACCATAATCTCAAGGGACCTACAACTCCAAACAACTATACACTCCTCCCATGATTTTGATAGTGATCACTACACCTTATACATAGAAACAAATTCCAATGACCCAAATAAAAGATTTTTTAACCCCGATAAATGGTCATTTAATGAAAAAAGGATCAAAAAGTGGCAAAACGAGCTAGAACTAATTAACTTAGATCATATTGACCTACTCCCAACAAATGATGCTATAGATGAAATCACAAAAATTATCTATGAAACTGCAAAAAAACATCTGAAAGTAATTGATAAAAAACCACACAAACAGCTAAACTCCACTCCTGGATGGACTGCCAGATGTGAAGCTGCCAAGAACAAAAGAAAAGAAGCCAGGAAAATATACAAAAGAAACCCAACACAACTAAACAAAATTGAGCTTAACAAAGTTACAGCACAAATGAAAAAAAACCATCATCAAAGAAAGAAATGCTGCATGGACAAACCTTATAAATTCCAAATTCAACCACAACACTCCTCTAAAGGATCTATGGAGGAACTTCCACAAAATAATTAAGAGGGAAAAACCCTCACAACAACCAAAAACACTTCATATAAACCACCTAGATTATTATAACCCTGATGAGTTATCAGAAGTCCTAGCCAATCACTTTGAAAATAATTTTCAAACAGAACAAACAACCAACACTCACCAAGGTAATAGCCACTCAATAAACAACAGCACAATATCAACTATAATTAAATCTGATGACATTATTAATGAACTAAAGACACTAAAAAGAGGTGCAACTGGAATTGATAAAATTGATAACAGAATGTTAAAAGCACTTCCAATAAATATGATACTCAAGCTTACCAATCTATTTAACAAATCACTAAATGAAAATATTATACCAGAAAAATGGAAAAAATCAATAATAATTCCCATATTAAAACCTGGAAAAAATCCTAAATCACCCTCTTCATACCGACCAATATCCCTTTTATCATGCCTAGCAAAACTCATGGAAAAGATAATCAAGAAAAAAATTATAAATGACACACAAAAAATAATTCAGCCAGAGCAGTGCGGATTCTACAAGGGGAGATCCACTCTGGATGCATTGCTTAGGATGGAGCACACCATAAAAAAAGGTTTCAGTAATAATCAAGTCACATGTGCAATCTTCTTTGATGCAGCAGCAGCATTTGATAGAGTCGACCTACAAATCTTAAAAAATAAAATAAACTCTCTACACATAGATATACAACTAAAAAACTGGATAAAAAATTGGATTTCTGACAGAAAATTCTGTGTGAGAACCCATGGTGTGTTATCCTCTGAAAGATACATAAAAGCTGGAGTACCACAAGGGGGAGTTCTCAGCTCAATTCTATTCTCCCTATATGTAAGTGACCTGACAACAGATAATCTCCAAAGAACTAACTTATACATGTATGCAGACGATATCACCATAACTATCACAGGAAACTCAATGGATAAAATAAAAACAAGTGGCCAAAAAGCAATTGATCATGTCCAATTGTGGGCAAATGAAAATAAAATTACCCTAGCTGAAGATAAAACAAATCTTGTAATGTTCACCAAACATACTGGTCAAATACTAAATCCAAAACTAAAACTAAACAACAAGCTAATAAAAACTCAACTTTCCCAAAATTACCTAGGTGTAACCTTTGACAGCCACCTTTCATGGAAAAAACAAATAAACAACACTCTACAAGCAATTACAAAAAGACAAACATTTATCAATGCAATTGCAAGTAAATTCAATGACATTCCAAGAAAAATTTTACTACTCCTAACCAAATCAACAATTCTCAGCAAATTAGATTATGCCTCAATATTATATTCTACAGCCTCTCAACAATTGCTATACAAATTAGATGTAAAATGGAATCAAACATTAAGAAAAATAACAAATGCTACGCCATCCACACCAATACCTGCACTACACCTTGAAACACACACATATTCCCTAAAAACACGCAGAAAAATTTTACACACTAATTACATTATAAAAAAAAGAACCACAACCAGCAATGACCTAATCAAAACAAACATCATAGATCAAATAAATTTTTTTCCAAATGAGCAAACAAATAATTTACCTGCAATTATTTTCATATCGAAAAGTTACACAAATGAGTTTAATCCCCTAATCTGTAAAATTGAACACTATAAACCTCTGAATGGACTCACTTGTATTGACACGTCACTGCAACTACAAATCCTAAAGAAAACAGAAGAACAACCACTATACCTAAAAAACTTGACATTGCAATATATTAATGAGATCAATTTTTCCCAAAAAATCTACACAGATGGTTCTAAACAAGGCAATAAAACAGGACTAGGTGTCTGGTTTGAAAGTCGAAATTTTTCAATAAAAGAAAGACTTCCAGATGAGTCCTCGATCTTCCAAGCTGAAATTAAAGCAATTGAAATTGCCATAACAGAAATACAAAACACTGAAACACCAGATTCTTTCCTAATATGTTCTGACTCACTATCCTCCCTTCTATATCTTGCCAATTACCAAGTCTCACCGACAAAGGAAATGGCAAAAATATCCCAAATGATCAAAACCCTCAAAGAAAGAAATTTCACCATAAAAATTATCTGGATCCCATCTCACATTGGGCTATATGGTAATGAGATGGCAGATATGATGGCTAAAGAAAGTCTTACACAACAAATTTCTTTACTTACTACTAATCACCCTGTAGAAATAAAAAAAGAATCAAAGAACATCTTAAAAAAGAAGAGCATCTTCTTTTCAAAAATAAATGCAAAAACAAATATCTAAAAATTGTAAAAGACAATTTCATCACCAAGAACCTAATATATCCAAACAAAAACATTGCAAACACAATTTTCAGAATTAGAACAGGACACAACAAAACCAATGCTTCATTATTCAGATGGAAAATTACAACATCACCATTATGTGATCTATGCAAGATAGATGAAGATGCAGAACACCTTATAATGAATTGCTCAAAATATAACCAAGAAAGACATTTACTTGAAAAAAATGTAAAAAATAATGCAGGTGGAAATTTTGATTACAATGAGATTATTGGTATAACTGAAACAGGAAAACAAGAGAGTATGACAAGAATGCTAGGATTGTTTTTGAGAGAAACAAAACTATTAGATTACATTTAACCACAACTCTCCCTGATTTTTTTTTTTTTTTTTTTTTTTTTTTTTTTTTTTTTTTTTTTTTTTTTTTTTTTTTTTTTTTTTTTTTTTTTTTTTTTTTTTTTTTTTTTTTTTTTAGATTGGAGGCAACAACAACAACAGTGCAATAGCATATGAAACCAGCGTATCTGGAGTGAAGAGAGTCAATTCTGTATGCTCCATCATCCCTCTCACAACAACAACAACAACAACAAAAGGAAATTAGTAGCATATATGATTGATGTATCAGATTGGAATCTTAAACGTATTTGATTGAACATTCGAAAAAAGTGTATGCTCTTACAAGGTAAGGACAAAGAAATCCGAGAATCCGTAAAATTTCGATAGGCCTACTAAACTAGACTTTGATAAATTTTTGTTTAGGGGGCTCTTAACGCCTACTATCTTGAAGGGTTAACTAGGTGGATATTACTCTCAGGAGTGTATCCAGACGATTAGTGATCTCATAAGGAGGTATTTTGTAGGGTCAGTGTTTCTATTACCTTAACAATTGTTTAGGGTCATGAAACTATTTTTAATAGATGCATTTTGACTTTTTGAACATCTTTTCTCTCTTGAAAAACTACCACAAACTCATTGTTATGGAGTTATTATATATTGGTACATTATGGGGGGGGGGGGTAAAGCATAGCATATATTAAATACAGCAATGGTTAGTTTACATATTTAACTAGCTGTTCATGGGGGTGCTTTGAGCCCCCAAGCCCCCCCATGCGTGTAAGTCATTATGTGTCATTGTAGTTGTGTCCCTGTGTCCCACCTGTGAATATAGATAGATACATATATATATATATATATATATATATATATATATATATATATATATATATATATATATATATATATATATATATATATATTTCTCTTTGAGTGTCCTGGTTGTCATTCATATTCCCTGTGTCCCAGTCATCATTTGTGTCCCAGGATTGTCAGGTTTACCAACTCTTGAACATCCTGGTCATCATTTATATATCCCCCCTGTGCCCCCTGGTGTCCCCATTGTAGTTGTGTCCCTGTGTCCTGTTCATCATTTGTGTCCCAGGATTGTCTGGTTTACCAACTCTTGAACATCCTGGTCATCATTTATATATCCCCCCTGTGCCCCCTGGTGTCCCCATTGTAGTTGTGTCCCTGTGTCCCAGTCATCATTTATATTCCCTGTGTCCCAGTTGTTATTTGTGTCCCAGTCTGTAATTTCTCTTTAAGTGTCCCA
>NW_027064758.1:0-24649 GCF_032884065.1 Artemia franciscana
GAAAACTAAAACTTTTGACATAGTAAAAGAGCCTTTAATGACATTGTTTACCAGTTGCAATCATAAAATAGTCTAATATCTTCATTTTTTCAACATAAGTAGCTATTACCCTCGAAAACTAAAACTTTTGACATAGGAAAAGAGCCTTTAATGACATTCTTTGCCAGTTGCAATCATAAAATAGTCTAATATCTTCATTTTTCCAACATACGTAGCTATTACCCTCGAAAACTAAAACTTTTGACATAGGAAAAGAGCCTTTAATCACATTCTTTACCATGTGCAATAATAAAATAGTCTAATATCTTCATTTTTACAACATACGTAGCTATTACCCTCGAAAACTAAAACTTTTGCCATAGGAAAAGAGCCTTTAAGCACATTCTTTACCATTAGCAATCATAAAATAGTCTAATATCTTCATTTTTTCAACATACGTAGCTATTACCCTCGAAAACTAAAACTTTTGAAATAGGAAAAGAGCCTTTAAGCACTTTCTTTACCATGTGCAATCATAAAATAGTCTAATATCTTCATTTTTCCAACATACGTAGCTATTACCCTCGAAAACTAAAACTTTTGACATAGGAAAAGAGCCTTTAATGACATTCTTTACCAGTTGCAATCATAAAATAGTCTAATATCTTCATTTTTTCAACATACGTAGCTATTACCCTCGAAAACTAAAACTTTTGAAATAAAAAAAGAGCCTTTAAGCACTTTCTTTACCATGTGCAATCATAAAATAGTCTAATATCTTCATTTTTCCAAAATACGTAGCTATTACCCTCGAAAACTAAAACTTTTGACATAGGAAAAGAGCCTTTAATCACATTCGTTACCATTTGCAATTATAAAATAGTCTAATATCTTCATTTTTTCAACATACGTAGCTATTACCCTCGAAAACTAAAACTTTTGACATAGGAAAAGAGTCTTTAATCACATTCGTTACCATTTGCAATTATAAAATAGTCTAATATCTTCATTTTTTCAACATACGTAGCTATTACCCTCGAAAACTAAAACTTTTGACATAGTAAAAGAGCCTTTAATCACATTCTTTACCATGTGCAATCATAAAATAGTCTAATATCTTCATTTTTCCAACATACTTAGCTATTACCCTCGAAAACTAAATCTTTTGACATAGGAAAAGAGCCTTTAATCACATTCTTTACCATGTGCAATAATATAATAGTCTAATATCTTCATTTTTACAACATACGTAGCTATTACCCTCGAAAACTAAAACTTTTGAAATAGGAAAAGAGCCTTTAAGCACTTTCTTTACCATGTGCAATCATAAAATAGTCTAATATCTTCATTTTTCCAACATACGTAGCTATTACCCTCGAAAACTAAAACTTTTGACATAGGAAAAGAGCCTTTAATCACATTCTTTACCATTTGCAATCATAAAATAGTCTAATACCTTCATTTTTTTCAACATACGTAGCTATTACCCTCGAAAACTAAAACTTTTGACATAGGAAAAGAGCCTTTAATCACATTCTTTACCATGTGCAATCATAAAATAGTCTAATATCTTCATTTTTTCCAACATACGTAGCTATTACCCTCGAAAACTAAAACTTTTGCCATAGGAAAAGAGCCTTTAAGCACATTCTTTACCATATGCAATTCTAAAATAGTCTAATATCTTCATTTTTCCAACATACGTAGCTATTACCCTCGAAAACGAAAACTTTTGAAATAGGAAAAGAGCCTTTAATCACATTCTTTACCATTTGCAATCATAAAATAGTCTAATATCTTCATTTTTTCAACATACGTAGCTATTACCCTCGAAAACTAAAACTTTTGAAATAGCAAAAGAGCCTTTAAGCACTTTCTTTACCATGTGCAATCATAAAATAGTCTAATATCTTCATTTTTCCAACATACGTAGCTATTACCCTCGAAAACTAAAACTTTTGACATAGGAAAAGAGCCTTTAATCACATTCTTTACCATTTGCAATCATAAAATAGTCTAATATCTTCATTTTTTCAACATACGTAGCTATTACCCTCGAAAACTAAAACTTTTGAAATAGCAAAAGAGCCTTTAAGCACTTTCTTTACCATATGCAATCATAAAATAGTCTAATATCTTCATTTTTTCAATATACGTAGCTATTACCCTCGAAAACTAAAACTTTTGCCATAGAAAAAGAGCCTTTAATCACATTCTTTACCATTGGCAATCATAAAATAGTCTAATATCTTCAATTTTTCAACATACGTAGCTAATACCCTCGAAAACTAAAACTTTTGACATAGGAAAAGAGCCTTTAATCACATTCGTTACCATTTGCGATTATAAAATAGTCTAATATCTTCATTTTTTCAACATACGTAGCTACTACCCTCGAAAACCAAAACTTTTGACATAGGAAAAGAGCCTTTAATCACATTCTTTACCATTTGCAATCATAAAATAGTCTAATATCTTCATTTTTTCAACATACGTAGCTATTACCCTCGAAAACTAAAACTTTTGCCATAGAAAAAGAACCTTTAATCACATTCTTTACCATGTGGAATCATAAAATAGTCTAATATCTTCATTTTTACCAACATACGTAGCTATTACCCTCGAAAACTAAAACTTTTGACATAGAAAAAGAGCCTTTAATCACATTCTTTACCATTTGCAATCATAAAATAGTCTAATATCTTCATTTTTTTCAACATACGTAGCTATTACCCTCGAAAACTAAAACTTTTGACATAGGAAAAGAGCCTTTAATCACATTCTTTACCATGTGCAATCATAAAATAGTCTAATATCTTCATTTTTTCCAACATACGTAGCTATTACCCTCGTAAACGAAAACTTTTGAAATAGGAAAAGAGCCTTTAATCACATTCTTTACCATTTGCAATCATAAAATAGTCTAATATCTTCATTTTTTCAACATACGTAGCTAGTACCCTCGAAAACTAAAACTTTTGAGATAGGAAAAGAGCCTTTAAGCACTTTCTTTACCATGTGCAATCATAAAATAGTCTAATATCTTCATTTTTTCCAACATACGTAGCTATTACCCTCGAAAACTAAAACTTTTGACATAGGAAAACAGCCTTTAATCACATTCTTTACCATTTGCAATCATAAAATAGTCTAATATCTTCATTTTTTCAACATACGTAGCTATTACCCTCGAAAACATAAACTTTTGAAATAGGAAAAGAGCCTTTAAGCACTTTCTTTACCATGTGCAATCATAAAATAGTCTAATATCTTCATTTTTCCAACATACGTAGCTATTACCCTCGAAAACTAAAACTTTTGACATAGGAAAAGAGCCTTTAATCACATTCTTTACCATGTGCAATCATAAAATAGTCTAATATCTTCATTTTTCCAACATACGTAGCTATTACCCTCGAAAACTAAAACTTTTGACCTAGGAAAAAGAGCCTTTAATCACATTCTTTACCATGTGCAATCATAAAATAGTCTAATATCTTCATTTTTTCAACATACGTAGTTATTACCCTCGAAAACTAAAACTTTTGACATAGGAAAAGAGCCTTTAATCACACTCTTTACCATGTGCAATCATAAAATAGTCTTATATCTTCATTTTTCCAACATACGTAGCTATTATCCTCGAAAACTAAAACTTTTGCCATAGGAAAAGAGCCTTTAAGCACATTCTTTACCATTTGCAATCATAAAATAGTCTAATATCTTCATTTTTTCAACATACGTAGCTATTACCCTCGAAAACTAAAACTTTTGACATAGGAAAAGAGCCTTTAATCACTTTCTTTACCATTTGCAATCATAAAACAGTCTAATATCTTCATTTTTTCAACATACGTAGCTATTACCCTCGAAAACTAAAACTTTTGAAATAGGAAAAGAGCCTTTAAGCACTTTCTTTACCATGTGCAATCATAAAATAGTCTAATATCTTCATTTTTTCAACAAACGTAGCTATTACCCTCGAAAACTAAAACTTTTGACATAGGAAAAGAGCCTTTAATCACATTCTTTACCATGTGCAATCATAAAATAGTCTTATATCTTCATTTTTCCAACATACGTAGCTATTACCCTCGAAAACTAAAACTTTTGCCATAGGAAAAGAGCCTTTAAGCACATTCTTTACCATTGCAATCATAAAATAGTCTAATATCTTCATTTTTTCAACATACGTAGCTATTACCCTCGAAAACTAAAACTTTTGACATAGGAAAAAGAGCTTTTAATCACATTCGTTACCATTTGCAATTATAAAATAGTCTAATATCTTCATTTTTTCAACATACGTAGCTATTACCCTCGAAAACTAAAACTTTTGACATAGGAAAAGAGCCTTTAAGCACTTTCTTTACCATGTGCAATCATAAAATAGTCTAATATCTTCATTTTTTCAACATACGTAGCTATTACCCTCGAAAACTAAAACTTTTGACATAGGAAAAGAGCCTTTAATCACATTCGTTACCATTTGCAATTATAAAATAGTCTAATATCTTCATTTTTTCAACATACGTAGCTATTACCCTCGAAAACTAAAACTTTTTGACATAGAAAAAGAGCCTTTAATCACATTCTTTACCATTTGCAATCATAAAATAGTCTAATATCTTCATTTTTTCAACATACGTAGCTATTACCCTCGAAAACTAAAACTTTTGAAATAGGAAAAGAGCCTTTAAGCATTTTCTTTACCATGTGCAATCATAAAATAGTCTAATATCTTCATTTTTTCCAACATACGTAGCTATTAACCTCGAAAACTAAAACTTTTGAAATAGGAAAAGAGCCTTTAATCACATTCGTTACCATTTGCAATTATAAAATAGTCTAATATCTTCATTTTTCCAACATACGCAGCTATTACCCTCGAAAACTAAAACTTTTGACATAGGAAAAGAGCCTTTAATCACATTCTTTACCATTTGCAATCATAAAATAGTCTAATATCTTCATTTTTTCAACATACGTAGCTATTACCCTCGAAAAATAAAACTTTTGAAATAGGAAAAAAGCCTTTAAGCACTTTCTTTACCATGTGCAATCATAAAATAGTCTAATATCTTCATTTTTTCCAACATACGTAGCTATTACCCTCGAAAACGAAAACTTTTGAAATAGGAAAAGAGCCTTTAATCACATTCTTTACCATTTGCAATCATAAAATAGTCTAATATCTTCATTTTTTCAACATACGTAGCTATTACCCTCGAAAAATAAAACTTTTGACATAGGAAAAGAGCCTTTAATCACATTCTTTACCATGTGCAATCATAAAATAGTCTAATATCTTCATTTTTCCAACATACGTAGCTATTACCCTCGAAAACTAAAACTTTTGACATAGGAAAAGAGCCTTTAATCACATTCTTTACCATGTGCAATAATAAAATAGTCTAATATCTTCATTTTTACAACATACGTAGCTATTACCCTCGAAAACTAAAACTTTTGACATAGTAAAAGAGCCTTTAATGACATTCTTTACCAGTTGCAATCATAAAATAGTCTAATATCTTCATTTTTTCAACATACGTAGCTATTACCCTCGAAAACTAAAACTTTTGACATAGGGAAAAGAGCCTTTAATGACATTCTTTGCCAGTTGCAATCATAAAATAGTCTAATATCTTCATTTTTCCAACATACGTAGCTATTACCCTCGAAAACTAAAACTTTTGACATAGGAAAAGAGCCTTTAAGCACATTCTTTACCATTAGCAATCATAAAATAGTCTAATATCTTCATTTTTTCAACATACGTAGCTATTACCCTCGAAAACTAAAACTTTTGAAATAGGAAAAGAGCCTTTAAGCACTTTCTTTACCATGTGCAATCATAAAATAGTCTAATATCTTCATTTTTCCAACATACGTAGCTATTACCCTCGAAAACTAAAACTTTTGACATAGGAAAAGAGCCTTTAAGGACATTCTTTACCAGTTGCAATCATAAAATAGTCTAATATCTTCATTTTTTTCAACATACGTAGCTATTTACCCTCGAAAACTAAAACTTTTGAAATAAAAAAAGAGCCTTTAAGCACTTTCTTTACCATGTGCAATCATAAAATAGTCTAATATCTTCATTTTTTCCAAAATACGTAGCTATTACCCTCGAAAACTAAAACTTTTGACATAGGAAAAGAGCCTTTAATCACATTCGTTACCATTTGCAATTATAAAATAGTCTAATATCTTCATTTTTTCAACATACGTAGCTGTTACCCTCGAAAACTAAAACTTTTGACATAGGAAAAGAGTCTTTAATCACATTCGTTACCATTTGCAATTATAAAATAGTCTAATATCTTCATTTTTTCAACATACGTAGCTATTACCCTCGAAAACTAAAACTTTTGACATAGGAAAAGAGCCTTTAATCACATTCTTTACCATGTGCAATCATAAAAATAGTCTAATATCTTCATTTTTCCAACATACGTAGCTATTACCCTCGAAAACTAAATCTTTTGACATAGGAAAAGAGCCTTTAATCACATTCTTTACCATGTGCAATAATAAAATAGTCTAATATCTTCATTTTTACAACATACGTAGCTATTACCCTCGAAAACTAAAACTTTTGCCATAGGAAAAGAGCCTTTAAGCACATTCTTTACCATTTGCAATCATAAAATAGTCTACTATCTTCATTTTTTCAAAAGACGTAGCTATTACCCTCGAAAACTAAAACTTTTGAAATAGGAAGAGAGCCTTTAAGCACTTTCTTTACCATGTGCAATCATAAAATAGTCTAATATCTTCATTTTTCCAACATACGTAGCTATTACCCTCGAAAACTAAAACTTTTGACATAGGAAAAGAGCCTTTAATCACAATTCTTTACCATTTGCAATCATAAAATAGTCTAATACCTTCATTTTTTCAACATACGTAGCTATTACCCTCGAAAACTAAAACTTTTGACATAGGAAAAGAGCCTTTAATCACATTCTTTACCATGTGCAATCATAAAATAGTCTAATATCTTCATTTTTCCAACATACGTAGCTATTACCCTCGAAAACTAAAACTTTTGCCATAGGAAAAGAGCCTTTAAGCACATTCTTTACCATATGCAATTCTAAAATAGTCTAATATCTTCATTTTTCCAACATACGTAGCTATTACCCTCGAAAAACGAAAACTTTTGAAATAGGAAAAGAGCCTTTAATCACATTCTTTACCATTTGCAATCATAAAATAGTCTAATATCTTCATTTTTTCAACATACGTAGCTATTACCCTCGAAAACTAAAACTTTTGAAATAGCAAAAGAGCCTTTAAGCACTTTCTTTACTATGTGCAATCATAAAATAGTCTAATATCTTCATTTTTCCAACATACGTAGCTATTACCCTCGAAAACTAAAACTTTTGACATAGGGAAAAGAGCCTTTAATCACATTCTTTACCATTTGCAATCATAAAATAGTCTAATATCTTCATTTTTACAACATACGTAGCTATTACCCTCGAAAACTAAAACTTTTGACATAGGAAAAGAGCCTTTAATCACATTCTTTACCATGTGCAATCATAAAATAGTCTAATATCTTCATTTTTCAATATACGTAGCTATTACCCTCGAAAACTAAAACTTTTGCCATAGAAAAAGAGCCTTTAATCACATTCTTTACCATTTGCAATCATAAAATAGTCTAATATCTTCATTTTTTTCAACATACGTAGCTAATACCCTCGAAAACTAAAACTTTTGACATAGGAAAAGAGCCTTTAATCACATTCGTTACCATTTGCGATTATAAAATAGTCTAATATCTTCATTTTTTCAACATACGTAGCTAATACCCTCGAAAACCAAAACTTTTGACATAGGAAAAGAGCCTTTAATCACATTCTTTACCATTTGCAATCATAAAATAGTCTAATATCTTCATTTTTTCAACATACGTAGCTATTACCCTCGAAAACTAAAACTTTTGCCATAGAAAAAGAGCCTTTAATCACATTCTTTACCATTTGCAATCATAAAATAGTCTAATATCTTCATTTTTTCAACATACGTAGCTATTACCCTCGAAAACTAAAACTTTTGACATAGGAAAAGAGCCTTTAATCACATTCTTTACCATGTGCAATCATAAAATAGTCTAATATCTTCATTTTTCCAACATACGTAGCTATTACCCTCGAAAACGAAAACTTTTGAAATAGGAAAAGAGCCTTTAATCACATTCTTTACCATTTGCAATCATAAAATAGTCTAATATCTTCATTTTTTCAACATACGTAGCTATTACCCTCGAAAACTAAAACTTTTGAAATAGGGAAAAGAGCCTTTAAGCACTTTCTTTACCATGTGCAATCATAAAATAATCTAATATCTTCATTTTTCCAACATACGTAGCTATTACCCTCGAAAACTAAAACTTTTGACATAGGAAAACAGCCTTTAATCACATTCTTTACCATTTGCAATCATAAAATAGTCTAATATATTCATTTTTTTCAACATACGTAGCTATTACCCTCGAAAACTAAAACTTTTGAAATAGGAAAAGAGCCTTTAAGCACTTTCTTTACCATGTGCAATCATAAAATAGTATAATATCTTCATTTTTCCAACATACGTAGCTATTACCCTCGAAAACTAAAACTTTTGACATAGGAAAAGAGCCTTTAATCACATTCTTTACCATTTGCAATCATAAAATAGTCTAATATCTTCATTTTTTCAACATACGTAGCTATTACCCTCGAAAACTAAAACTTTTGACATAGGAAAAGAGCCTTTAATCACATTCTTTACCATGTGCAATCATAAAATAGTCTAATATCTTCATTTTTCCAACATACGTAGCTATTACCCTCGAAAACGAAAACTTTTGAAATAGGAAAAGAGCCTTTAATCACATTCTTTACCATTTGCAATCATAAAATAGTCTAATATCTTCATTTTTTCAACATACGTAGCTATTACCCTCGAAAACTAAAACTTTTGAAATAGGAAAAGAGCCTTTAAGCACTTTCTTTACCATGTGCAATCATAAAAATAGTCTAATATCTTCATTTTTTCCAACATACGTAGCTATTACCCTCGAAAACTAAAACTTTTGACATAGGAAAACAGCCTTTAATCACATTCTTTACCATTTGCAATCATAAAATAGTCTAATATCTTCATTTTTTCAACATACGTAGCTATTACCCTCGAAAACTAAAACTTTTGAAATAGGAAAAGAGCCTTTAAGCACTTTCTTTACCATGTGCAATCATAAAATAGTATAATATCTTCATTTTTCCAACATACGTAGCTATTACCCTCGAAAACTAAAACTTTTGACATAGGAAAAGAGCCTTTAATCACATTCGTTACCATTTGCAATTATAAAATAGTCTAATATCTTCATTTTTTCAACATACGTAGCTATTACCCTCGAAAACTAAAACTTTTGACATAGGAGAAGAGCCTTTAATCACATTCTTTACCATGTGCAATCATAAAATAGTCTAATATCTTCATTTTTCCAACATACGTAGCTATTACCCTCGAAAACTAAAACTTTTGCCATAGAAAAAGAGCCTTTAATCAAATTCTTTACCATGTGCAATCATAAAATAGTCTAATATCTTCATTTTTCCAACATACGTAGCTATTACCCTCGAAAACTAAAACTTTTGACTTAGGAAAAGAGCCTTTAATCACATTCTTTACCATGTGCAATCATAAAATAGTCTAATATCTTCATTTTTCCAACATACGTAGCTATTACCCTCGAAAACTAAAACTTTTGACATAGGAAAAGAGCCTTTAATCACATTCTTTACCATGTGCAATCATAAAATAATTTAATATCTTCATTTTTTCAACATACGTAGCTATTACCCTCGAAAACTAAAAATTTGAAATAGGAAAAGAGCCTTTAAGCACTTTCTTTACCATGTGCAATCATAAAATAGTCTAATATCTTCATTTTTTCCAACATACGTAGCTATTACCCTCGAAAACTAAAACTTTTGACATAGGAAAAGAGCCTTTAATCACATTCTTTACCATGTGCAATCATAAAATAGTCTAATATCTTCATTTTTCCAACATACGTAGCTATTACCCTCGAAAACTAAAACTTTTGACATAGGAAAAGAGCCTTTAATCACATTCTTTACCATGTGCAATCATAAAATAGTCTAATATCTTCATTTTTTCAACATACGTAGCTATTACCCTCGAAAACTAAAACTTTTGACATAGGAAAAGAGCCTTTAATCACATTCTTTACCATTTGCAATCATAAAATAGTCTAATATCTTCATTTTTTCAACATACGTAGCTATTACCCTCGAAAACTAAATTTTTTGACATAGGAAAAGAGCCTTTAATCACATTCGTTACCATTTGCAATTATAAAATAGTCTAATATCTTCATTTTTTCAACATACGTAGCTATTACCCTCGAAAACTAAAACTTTTGAAATAGGAAAAGAGCCTTTAATCACATTCTTTACCATTTGCAATCATAAAATAGTCTACTATCTTCATTTTTTCAACATACGTAGCTATTACCCTCGAAAACTAAAACTTTTGAAATAGGGAAAAGAGCCTTTAAGCACTTTCTTTACCATGTGCAATCATAAAATAGTCTAATATCTTCATTTTTCCAACATACGTAGCTATTACCCTCGAAAACTAAAACTTTTGACATAGGAAAAGAGCCTTTAATCACATTCGTTACCATTTGCAATTATAAAATAGTCTAATATCTTCATTTTTTCAACATACGTAGCTGTTACCCTCGAAAACTAAAACTTTTGACATAGGAAAAGAGCCTTTAATCACATTCGTTACCATTTGCAATTATAAAATAGTCTAATATCTTCATTTTTTCAACATACGTAGCTATTACCCTCGAAAACTAAAACTTTTGAAATAGGAAAAGAGCCTTTAAGCACTTTCTTTACCATGTGCAATCATAAAATAGTCCAATTCCTTCATTTTTCCAACATACGTAGTTATTACCCTCGAAAACTAAAACTTTAGACATAGGAAAAGAGCCTTTAATCACATTCTTTACCATGTGCAATCATAAAATAGTCCAACATCTTCATTTTTTCAACATACGTAGCTATTACCCTCGAAAACTAAAACTTTTGAAATAGGAAAAGAGCCTTTAATCACATTCTTTACCATTTGCAATCATAAAATAGTCTAATATCTTCATTTTTTCAACATACGTAGCTATTACCCTCGAAAACTAAAACTTTTGAAATAGGAAAAGAGCCTTTAAGCACTTTCTTTACCATGTGCAATCATAAAATAGTCTAATATCTTCATTTTTCCAACATACGTAGCTATTACCCTCGAAAACTAAAACTTTTGCCATAGAAAAAGAGCCTTTAATCACATTCTTTACCATTTGCAATCATAAAATAGTCTAATATCTTCATTTTTTCAACATACGTAGCTAATACCCTCGAAAACTAAAACTTTTGACATAGGAAAAGAGCCTTTAATCACATTCGTTACCATTTGCAATTATAAAATAGTCTAATATCTTCATTTTTTCAACATACGTAGCTACTACCCTCGAAAACCAAAACTTTTGACATAGGAAAAGAGCCTTTAATCACATTCTTTACCATTTGCAATCATAAAATAGTCTAATATCTTCATTTTTTCAACATACGTAGCTATTACCCTCGAAAACTAAAACTTTTGCCATAGAAAAAGAGAGTTTAATCACATTCTTTACCATGTGGAATCATAAAATAGTCTAATATCTTCATTTTACCAACATACGTAGCTATTACCCTCGAAAACTACAACTTTTGACATAGTAAAAGAGCCTTTAATCACATTCTTTACCATTTGCAATCATAAAATAGTCTAATATCTTCATTTTTTCATCATACGTAGCTATTACCCTCGAAAACTAAAACTTTTGACATGGGAAAAGAGCCTTTAATCACATTCTTTACCATGTGCAATCATAAAATAGTCTAATATCTTCATTTTTCCAACATACGTAGCTATTACCCTCGAAAATGAAAACTTTTGAAATAGGAAAAGAGCCTTTAATCACATTCTTTACCATTTGCAATCATAAAATAGTCTAATATCTTCATTTTTTCAACATACGTACCTATTACCCTCGAAAACTAAAACTTTTGAAATAGGAAAAAGAGCCTTTAAGCACTTTCTTTACCATGTGCAATCATAAAATAGTCTAATATATTCATTTTTCCAACATACGTAGCTATTACCCTCGAAAACTAAAACTTTTGACATAGGAAAAGAGCCTTTAATCACATTCGTTACCATTTGCAATTATAAAATAGTCTAATATCTTCATTTTTTCAACATACGTAGCTATTACCCTCGAAAACTAAAACTTTTGACATAGGAAAAGAGCCTTTAATCACATTCTTTACCATTTGCAATCATAAAATAGTCTAATATCTTCATTTTTTCAACATACGTAGCTATTACCCTCGAAAACTAAAACTTTTGAAATAGGAAAAGAGCCTTTAAGCACTTTCTTTACCATGTGCAATCATAAAATAGTCTAATATCTTCATTTTTTCCAACATACGTAGCTATTACCCTCGAAAACTAAAACTTTTGACATAGGAAAAGAGCCTCTAATCAAATTCTTTACGATGTGCAATCATAAAATAGTCTAATATCTTCATTTTTCCATATACGTAGCTATTACCCTCGAAAACTAAAACTTTTGACATAGGAAAAGAGCCTTTAATCACATTCTTTACCATGTGCAATCATAAAATAGTCTAATATCTTCATTTTTTCCACATACGTAGCTATTACCCTCGGAAACTAAAACTTTTGAAATAGGAAAAGAGCCTTTAAGCACTTTCTTTACCATGTGCAATCATAAAATAGTCTAATATCTTCATTTTTCCAACATACGTAGCTATTACCCTCGAAAACTAAAACTTTTGACATAGGAAAAGAGCCTTTAATCACATTCGTTACCATTTGCAATTATAAAATAGTCTAATATCTTCATTTTTTCAACATACGTAGCTATTACCCTCGAAAACTAAAACTTTTGACATAGGAAAAGAGCCTTTAATCACATTCTTTACCATTTGCAATCATAAAATAGTCTAATATCTTCATTTTTTCAACATACGTAGCTATTACCCCTCGAAAACTAAAACTTTTGAAATAGGAAAAGAGCCTTTAAGCACTTTCTTTGCCATGTGCAATCATAAAATAGTCTAATATCTTCATTTTTCCAACATACGTAGCAATTACCCTCGAAAACTAAAACTTTTGACATAGGAAAAGAGCCTTTAATCACATTCTTTACCATGTGCAATCATAAAATAGTCTAATATCTTCATTTTTCCAACATACGTAGCTATTACCCTCGAAAACTAAAACTTTTGCCATAGGAAAAGAGCCTTTAAGCACATTCTTTACCATATGCAATTATAAAATAGTCTAATATCTTCATTTTTTCAACATACGTAGCTATTACCCTCGAAAACTATAACTTTTGACATAGGAAAAGAGCCTTTAATCACATTCGTTACCGTTTGCAATTATAAAATAGTCTAATATCTTCATTTTTTCAACATACGTAGCTATTACCCTCGAAAACTAAAACTTTTGACATAGGAAAAGAGCCTTTAAGCACATTCTTTACCATGTGCAATCATAAAATAGTCTAATATCTTCATTTTTTCAACATACGTAGCTATTACCCTCGAAAACTAAAACTTTTGACATAGGAAAGGAGCCTTTAATCACATTCTTTACCATGTGCAATCATAAAATAGTCTAATATCTTCATTTTTCCAACATACGTAGCTATTACCCTCGAAAACGAAAACTTTTGAAATAGGAAAAGAGCCTTTAATCACATTATTTACCATTTGCAATCATAAAATAGTCTAATATCTTCATTTTTTTCAACATACGTAGCCATTACCCTCGAAAACTAAAACTTTTGACATAGGAAAAGAGCCTTTAATCACATTCTTTACCATTTGCAATCATAAAATAGTCTAATATCTTCATTTTTTCAACATACGTAGCTATTACCCTCGAAAACTAAAACTTTTGAAATAGGAAAAGAGCCTTTAATAACATTCTTTACCATTTGCAATCATAAAATAGTCTAATATCTTCATTTTTTCAACATACGTAGCTATTACCCTCGAAAACTAAAACTTTTGAAATAGGAAAAGAGCCTTTAAGCCCTTTCTTTACCATGTGCAATCATAAAATAGTCCAATATCTTCATTTTTCCAACATACGTAGCTATTACCCTCGAAAACTAAAACTTTTGAAATAGGAAAAGAGCCTTTAATAACATTCTTTACCATTTGCAATCATAAAATAGTCTAATATCTTCATTTTTTCAACATACGTAGCTATTACCCTCGAAAACTAAAACTTTTGAAATAGGAAAAGAGCCTTTAAGCCCTTTCTTTACCATGTGCAATCATAAAATAGTCTAATATCTTCATTTTTTCAACATACGTAGCTATTACCCTCGAAAACTAAAACTTTCGAAATAGGAAAAGAGCCTTTAAGCACTTTCTTTACCATGTGCAATCATAAAATAGTCTAATATCTTCATTTTTCCAACATACGTAGCAATTACCCGCGAAAACTAAAACTTTTGACATAGGAAAAGAGCCTTTAATCACATTCTTTACCATTTGCAATCATAAAATAGTCTAATATCTTCATTTTTTCAACATACGTAGCTATTACCCTCGAAAACTAAAACTTTTGAAATAGGAAAAGAGCCTTTAATAACATTCTTTACCATTTGCAATCATAAAATAGTCTAATATCTTCATTTTTTCAACATACGTAGCTGTTACCCTCGAAAACTAAAAACTTTTGACATAGGAAAAGAGCCTTTAATCACACTCGTTACCATTTGCAATTATAAAATAGTCTAATATCTTCATTTTTTCAACATACGTAGCTATTACCCTCGAAAACTAAAACTTTTGAAATAGGAAAAGAGCCTTTAAGCACTTTCTTTACCATGTGCAATCATAAAATAGTCTAATATCTTCATTTTTCCAACATACCTAGCTATTACCCTCGAAAACTAAAACTTTTGACATAAGAAAAGAGCCTTTAGTCACATTCTTTACCATGTGCAATCATAAAATAGTCTAATATCTTCATTTTTTCAACATACGTAGCTATTACCCTCGAAAACTAAAACTTTTGAAATAGGAAAAGAGCCTTTAAGCACTTTCTTTACCATGTGCAATCATAAAATAGTCTAATATCTTCATTTTTCCAACATACGTAGCTATTACCCTCGAAAACTAAAACTTTAGACATAGGAAAAGAGCCTTTAATCACATTCTTTACCATTTGCAATAATAAAATAGTCTAATATCTTCATTTTTTCAACATACGTAGCTATTACCCTCAAAAACTAAAACTTTTGACATAGGAAAAGAGCCTTTAATCACATTCTTTACCATTTGCAATCATAAAATAGTCTAATATCTTCATTTTTTCAACATACGTAGCTATTACCCTCGAAAACTAAAACTTTTGCCATAGAAAAAGAGCCTTTAATCACATTCTTTACCATGTGCAATCATAAAATAGTCTAATATCTTCATTTTACCAACATACGTAGCTATTACCCTCGAAAACTAAAACTTTTGACATAGGAAAAGAGCCTTTAATCACATTCTTTACCATTTGCAATCATAAAATAGTCTAATATCTTCATTTTTTCAACATACGTAGCTATTACCCTCGAAAACTAAAACTTTTGACATAGGAAAAGAGCCTTTAATCATATTCGTTACCATTTGCAATTATAAAATAGTCTAATATCTTCATTTTTTTCAACATACGTAGCTATTACCCTCGAAAACGAAAACTTTTGAAATAGGAAAAGAGCCTTTAATCACATTCTTTACCATTTGCAATCATAAAATAGTCTAATATCTTCATTTTTTTCAACATACGTAGCTATTACCCTCGAAAACTAAAACTTTTGACATAGGAAAAGAGCCTTTAATCACATTCTTTACCATTTGCAATCATAAAATAGTCTAATATCTTCATTTTTTCAACATACGTAGCTATTACCCTCGAAAACTATAACTTTTGAAATAGGAAAAGAGCCTTTAATCACATTCTTTACCATTTGCAATCATAAAATAGTCTAATATCTTCATTTTTTCAACATACGTAGCTATTACCCTCGAAAACTAAAACTTTTGAAATAGGAAAAGAGCCTTTAAGCCCTTTCTTTACCATGTGCAATCATAAAATAGTCTAATATCTTCATTTTTTCAACATACGTAGCTATTACCCTCGAAAACTAAAACTTTCGAAATAGGAAAAGAGCCTTTAAGCACTTTCTTTACCATGTGCAATCATAAAATAGTCTAATATCTTCATTTTTCCAACATACGTAGCAATTACCCTCGAAAACTAAAACTTTTGACATAGGAAAAGAGCCTTTAATCACATTCTTTACCATTTGCAATCATAAAATAGTCTAATATCTTCATTTTTTCAACATACGTAGCTATTACCCTCGAAAACTAAAACTTTTGAAATAGGAAAAGAGCCTTTAATAACATTCTTTACCATTTGCAATCATAAAATAGTCTAATATCTTCATTTTTTCAACATACGTAGCTGTTACCCTCGAAAACTAAAAACTTTTGACATAGGAAAAGAGCCTTTAATCACACTCGTTACCATTTGCAATTATAAAATAGTCTAATATCTTCATTTTTTCAACATACGTAGCTATTACCCTCGAAAACTAAAACTTTTGAAATAGGAAAAGAGCCTTTAAGCACTTTCTTTACCATGTGCAATCATAAAATAGTCTAATATCTTCATTTTTCCAACATACCTAGCTATTACCCTCGAAAACTAAAACTTTTGACATAAGAAAAGAGCCTTTAGTCACATTCTTTACCATGTGCAATCATAAAATAGTCTAATATCTTCATTTTTTCAACATACGTAGCTATTACCCTCGAAAACTAAAACTTTTGAAATAGGAAAAGAGCCTTTAAGCACTTTCTTTACCATGTGCAATCATAAAATAGTCTAATATCTTCATTTTTCCAACATACGTAGCTATTACCCTCGAAAACTAAAACTTTAGACATAGGAAAAGAGCCTTTAATCACATTCTTTACCATTTGCAATAATAAAATAGTCTAATATCTTCATTTTTTCAACATACGTAGCTATTACCCTCGAAAACTAAAACTTTTGACATAGGAAAAGAGCCTTTAATCACATTCTTTACCATTTGCAATCATAAAATAGTCTAATATCTTCATTTTTTCAACATACGTAGCTATTACCCTCGAAAACTAAAACTTTTGCCATAGAAAAAGAGCCTTTAATCACATTCTTTACCATGTGCAATCATAAAATAGTCTAATATCTTCATTTTACCAACATACGTAGCTATTACCCTCGAAAACTAAAACTTTTGACATAGGAAAAGAGCCTTTAATCACATTCTTTACCATTTGCAATCATAAAATAGTCTAATATCTTCATTTTTTCAACATACGTAGCTATTACCCTCGAAAACTAAAACTTTTGACATAGGAAAAGAGCCTTTAATCATATTCGTTACCATTTGCAATTATAAAATAGTCTAATATCTTCATTTTTTCAACATACGTAGCTATTACCCTCGAAAACTAAAACTTTTGAAATAGGAAAAGAGCCTTTAATCACATTCTTTACCATTTGCAATCATAAAATAGTCTAATATCTTCATTTTTTTCAACATACGTAGCTATTACCCTCGAAAACTAAAACTTTTGACATAGGAAAAGAGCCTTTAATCACATTCTTTACCATTTGCAATCATAAAATAGTCTAATATCTTCATTTTTTCAACATACGTAGCTATTACCCTCGAAAACTATAACTTTTGACATAGGAAAAGAGCCTTTAATCACATTCTTTACCATTTGCAATCATAAAATAGTCTAATATATTCATTTTTCCAACATACGTAGCTATTACCCTCGAAAACTAAAACTTTTGACATAGGAAAAGAGCCTTTAATCACATTCGTTACCATTTGCAATTATAAAATAGTCTAATATCTTCATTTTTTCAACATACGTAGCTATTACCCTCGAAAACTAAAACTTTTGACATAGGAAAAGAGCCTTTAATCACATTCTTTACCATTTGCAATCATAAAATAGTCTAATATCTTCATTTTTTCAACATACGTAGCTATTACCCTCGAAAACTAAAACTTTTGAAATAGGAAAAGAGCCTTTAAGCACTTTCTTTACCATGTGCAATCATAAAATAGTCTAATATCTTCATTTTTCCAACATACGTAGCTATTACCCTCGAAAACTAAAACTTTTGACATAGGAAAAGAGCCTTTAATCAAATTCTTTACGATGTGCAATCATAAAATAGTCTAATATCTTCATTTTTCCATATACGTAGCTATTACCCTCGAAAACTAAAACTTTTGACATAGGAAAAGAGCCTTTAATCACATTCTTTACCATGTGCAATCATAAAATAGTCTAATATCTTAATTTTTTCCACATACGTAGCTATTACCCTCGGAAACTAAAACTTTTGAAATAGGAAAAGAGCCTTTAAGCACTTTCTTTACCATGTGCAATCATAAAATAGTCTAATATCTTCATTTTTCCAACATACGTAGCTATTACCCTCGAAAACTAAAACTTTTGACATAGGAAAAGAGCCTTTAATCACATTCGTTACCATTTGCAATTATAAATAGTCTAATATCTTCATTTTTTCAACATACGTAGCTATTACCCTCGAAAACTAAAACTTTTGACATAGGAAAAGAGCCTTTAATCACATTCTTTACCATTTGCAATCATAAAATAGTCTAATATCTTCATTTTTTCAACATACGTAGCTATTACCCTCGAAAACTAAAACTTTCGAAATAGGAAAAGAGCCTTTAAGCACTTTCTTTGCCATGTGCAATCATAAAATAGTCTAATATCTTCATTTTTCCAACATACGTAGCAATTACCCTCGAAAACTAAAACTTTTGACATAGGAAAAGAGCCTTTAATCACATTCTTTACCATGTGCAATCATAAAATAGTCTAATATCTTCATTTTTCCAACATACGTAGCTATTACCCTCGAAAACTAAAACTTTTGCCATAGGAAAAGAGCCTTTAAGCACATTCTTTACCATATGCAATTCTAAAATAGTCTAATATCTTCATTTTTTCAACATACGTAGCTATTACCCTCGAAAACTACAACTTTTGACATAGGAAAAGAGCCTTTAATCACATTCGTTACCGTTTGCAATTATAAAATAGTCTAATATCTTCATTTTTTCAACATACGTAGCTATTACCCTCGAAAACTAAAACTTTTGACATAGGAAAAGAGCCTTTAAGCACATTCTTTACCATGTGCAATCATAAAATAGTCTAATATCTTCATTTTTTCAACATACGTAGCTATTACCCTCGAAAACTAAAACTTTTGACATAGGAAAGGAGCCTTTAATCACATTCTTTACCATGTGCAATCATAAAATAGTCTAATATCTTCATTTTTCCAACATACGTAGCTATTACCCTCGAAAACGAAAACTTTTGAAATAGGAAAAGAGCCTTTAATCACATTATTTACCATTTGCAATCATAAAATAGTCTAATATCTTCATTTTTTTCAACATACGTAGCCATTACCCTCGAAAACTAAAACTTTTGACATAGGAAAAGAGCCTTTAATCACATTCTTTACCATTTGCAATCATAAAATAGTCTAATATCTTCATTTTTTCAACATACGTAGCTATTACCCTCGAAAACTAAAACTTTTGAAATAGGAAAAGAGCCTTTAAGCCCTTTCTTTACCATGTGCAATCATAAAATAGTCCAATATCTTCATTTTTCCAACATACGTAGCTATTACCCTCGAAAACTAAAACTTTTGAAATAGGAAAAGAGCCTTTAATAACATTCTTTACCATTTGCAATCATAAAATAGTCTAATATCTTCATTTTTTCAACATACGTAGCTATTACCCTCGAAAACTAAAACTTTTGAAATAGGAAAAGAGCCTTTAAGCCCTTTCTTTACCATGTGCAATCATAAAATAGTCTAATATCTTCATTTTTTCAACATACGTAGCTATTACCCTCGAAAACTAAAACTTTCGAAATAGGAAAAGAGCCTTTAAGCACTTTCTTTACCATGTGCAATCATAAAATAGTCTAATATCTTCATTTTTCCAACATACGTAGCAATTACCCTCGAAAACTAAAACTTTTGACATAGGAAAAGAGCCTTTAATCACATTCTTTACCATTTGCAATCATAAAATAGTCTAATATCTTCATTTTTTCAACATACGTAGCTATTACCCTCGAAAACTAAAACTTTTGAAATAGGAAAAGAGCCTTTAATAACATTCTTTACCATTTGCAATCATAAAATAGTCTAATATCTTCATTTTTTCAACATACGTAGCTGTTACCCTCGAAAACTAAAAACTTTTGACATAGGAAAAGAGCCTTTAATCACACTCGTTACCATTTGCAATTATAAAATAGTCTAATATCTTCATTTTTTCAACATACGTAGCTATTACCCTCGAAAACTAAAACTTTTGAAATAGGAAAAGAGCCTTTAAGCACTTTCTTTACCATGTGCAATCATAAAATAGTCTAATATCTTCATTTTTCCAACATACCTAGCTATTACCCTCGAAAACTAAAACTTTTGACATAAGAAAAGAGCCTTTAGTCACATTCTTTACCATGTGCAATCATAAAATAGTCTAATATCTTCATTTTTTCAACATACGTAGCTATTACCCTCGAAAACTAAAACTTTTGAAATAGGAAAAGAGCCTTTAAGCACTTTCTTTACCATGTGCAATCATAAAATAGTCTAATATCTTCATTTTTCCAACATACGTAGCTATTACCCTCGAAAACTAAAACTTTAGACATAGGAAAAGAGCCTTTAATCACATTCTTTACCATTTGCAATAATAAAATAGTCTAATATCTTCATTTTTTCAACATACGTAGCTATTACCCTCAAAAACTAAAACTTTTGACATAGGAAAAGAGCCTTTAATCACATTCTTTACCATTTGCAATCATAAAATAGTCTAATATCTTCATTTTTTCAACATACGTAGCTATTACCCTCGAAAACTAAAACTTTTGCCATAGAAAAAGAGCCTTTAATCACATTCTTTACCATGTGCAATCATAAAATAGTCCTAATATCTTCATTTTACCAACATACGTAGCTATTACCCTCGAAAACTAAAACTTTTGACATAGGAAAAGAGCCTTTAATCACATTCTTTACCATTTGCAATCATAAAATAGTCTAATATCTTCATTTTTTCAACATACGTAGCTATTACCCTCGAAAACTAAAACTTTTGACATAGGAAAAGAGCCTTTAATCATATTCGTTACCATTTGCAATTATAAAATAGTCTAATATCTTCATTTTTTCAACATACGTAGCTATTACCCTCGAAAACTAAAACTTTTGAAATAGGAAAAGAGCCTTTAATCACATTCTTTACCATTTGCAATCATAAAATAGTCTAATATCTTCATTTTTTTCAACATACGTAGCTATTACCCTCGAAAACTAAAACTTTTGACATAGGAAAAGAGCCTTTAATCACATTCTTTACCATTTGCAATCATAAAATAGTCTAATATCTTCATTTTTTCAACATACGTAGCTATTACCCTCGAAAACTATAACTTTTGAAATAGGAAAAGAGCCTTTAATCACATTCTTTACCATTTGCAATCATAAAATAGTCTAATATCTTCATTTTTTCAACATACGTAGCTATTACCCTCGAAAACTAAAACTTTTGAAATAGGAAAAGAGCCTTTAAGCCCTTTCTTTACCATGTGCAATCATAAAATAGTCTAATATCTTCATTTTTTCAACATACGTAGCTATTACCCTCGAAAACTAAAACTTTCGAAATAGGAAAAGAGCCTTTAAGCACTTTCTTTACCATGTGCAATCATAAAATAGTCTAATATCTTCATTTTTCCAACATACGTAGCAATTACCCTCGAAAACTAAAACTTTTGACATAGGAAAAGAGCCTTTAATCACATTCTTTACCATTTGCAATCATAAAATAGTCTAATATCTTCATTTTTTCAACATACGTAGCTATTACCCTCGAAAACTAAAACTTTTGAAATAGGAAAAGAGCCTTTAATAACATTCTTTACCATTTGCAATCATAAAATAGTCTAATATCTTCATTTTTTCAACATACGTAGCTGTTACCCTCGAAAACTAAAAACTTTTGACATAGGAAAAGAGCCTTTAATCACACTCGTTACCATTTGCAATTATAAAATAGTCTAATATCTTCATTTTTTCAACATACGTAGCTATTACCCTCGAAAACTAAAACTTTTGAAATAGGAAAAGAGCCTTTAAGCACTTTCTTTACCATGTGCAATCATAAAATAGTCTAATATCTTCATTTTTCCAACATACCTAGCTATTACCCTCGAAAACTAAAACTTTTGACATAAGAAAAGAGCCTTTAGTCACATTCTTTACCATGTGCAATCATAAAATAGTCTAATATCTTCATTTTTTCAACATACGTAGCTATTACCCTCGAAAACTAAAACTTTTGAAATAGGAAAAGAGCCTTTAAGCACTTTCTTTACCATGTGCAATCATAAAATAGTCTAATATCTTCATTTTTCCAACATACGTAGCTATTACCCTCGAAAACTAAAACTTTAGACATAGGAAAAGAGCCTTTAATCACATTCTTTACCATTTGCAATAATAAAATAGTCTAATATCTTCATTTTTTCAACATACGTAGCTATTACCCTCGAAAACTAAAACTTTTGACATAGGAAAAGAGCCTTTAATCACATTCTTTACCATTTGCAATCATAAAATAGTCTAATATCTTCATTTTTTCAACATACGTAGCTATTACCCTCGAAAACTAAAACTTTTGCCATAGAAAAAGAGCCTTTAATCACATTCTTTACCATGTGCAATCATAAAATAGTCTAATATCTTCATTTTACCAACATACGTAGCTATTACCCTCGAAAACTAAAACTTTTGACATAGGAAAAGAGCCTTTAATCACATTCTTTACCATTTGCAATCATAAAATAGTCTAATATCTTCATTTTTTCAACATACGTAGCTATTACCCTCGAAAACTAAAACTTTTGACATAGGAAAAGAGCCTTTAATCATATTCGTTACCATTTGCAATTATAAAATAGTCTAATATCTTCATTTTTTCAACATACGTAGCTATTACCCTCGAAAACTAAAACTTTTGAAATAGGAAAAGAGCCTTTAATCACATTCTTTACCATTTGCAATCATAAAATAGTCTAATATCTTCATTTTTTTCAACATACGTAGCTATTACCCTCGAAAACTAAAACTTTTGACATAGGAAAAGAGCCTTTAATCACATTCTTTACCATTTGCAATCATAAAATAGTCTAATATCTTCATTTTTTCAACATACGTAGCTATTACCCTCGAAAACTATAACTTTTGACATAGGAAAAGAGCCTTTAATCACATTCTTTACCATTTGCAATCATAAAATAGTCTAATATCTTCATTTTTTCAACATACGTAGCTATTACCCTCGAAAACTAAAACTTTTGACATAGTAAAAGAGCCTTTAATCACATTCTTTACCATGTGCAATCATAAAATAGTCTAATATCTTCATTTTTTCAATATACGTAGCTATTACCCTCGAAAACTAAAACTTTTGCCATAGAAAAAGAGAATTAATCACATTCTTTACCATTTGCAATCATAAAATAGTCTAATATCTTCATTTTTTCAACATACGTAGCTATTACCCTCGAAAACTAAAACTTTTGACATAGGAAAAGAGCCTTTAATCACATTCTTTACCATTTGCAATCATGAAATAGTCTAATATCTTCATTTTTTCAACATACGTAGCTATTACCCCTCGAAAACTAAAACTTTTGACATAGTAAAAGAGCCTTTAATCACATTCTTTACCATGTGCAATCATAAAATAGTCTAATATCTTCATTTTTTCAATATACGTAGCTATTACCCTCGAAAACTAAAACTTTTGCCATAGAAAAAGAGCCTTTAATCACATTCGTTACCATTTGCAATTATAAAATAGTCTAATATCTTCATTTTTTCAACATACGTAGCTACTACCCCTCGAAAACTAAAACTTTTGACATAGGAAAAGAGCCTTTAATCACATTCTTTACCATTTGCAATCATAAAATAGTCTAATATCTTCATTTTTTCAACATACGTAGCTATTACCCTCGAAAACTAAAACTTTTGCCATAGAAAAGGAGCCTTTAATCACATTCTTTACCATGTGGAATCATAAAATAGTCTAATATCTTCATTTTACCAACATACGTAGCTATTACCCTCGAAAACTAAAACTTTTGACATAGGAAAAGAGCCTTTAATCACATTCTTTACCATTTGCAATCATAAAATAGTCTAATATCTTCATTTTTTCAACATACGTAGCTATTACCCTCGAAAACTAAAACTTTTGACATAGGAAAAGAGCCTTTAATCACATTCTTACCATGTGCAATCATAAAATAGTCTAATATCTTCATTTTTTCAA